>NW_023270490.1:12702154-12749018 GCF_011800145.1 Mirounga leonina
CCCACCCTCTACTCACCCATCCATCTATCCACCCTCCAACCCATCCATGCACTCATGGATGGCAGGGTTGGGGCTCTGAGGGGTGAGTGCTGTTGATGGGCTCATTGTAGTCTCATCCAGGAGGTTCAGGACTCTGGTGTGTGTGATGGGTGGGAGGGATGCACAGAATTTGGAAGGTTCCAAGCTGCTCTTACCTGTGAAGGCTAGGGTATCTAGAGATTGAATTGGGTTGGGGTCCAGGGAAAGGTGAGGCCTTGGGGCCCTGGGCAGAGCTGCTAGGTCTGGACTGGTTCAGGCAGGCAGCCCTGGGCTGACTAGGCCCAAGCCCTGAGGCCTGTGTTCCCTGTGGTTGTCCTTGTGGATGTGTCCTTCAGGCATCCGCCCAGGGACCCTTCAGACGTCGTTGCTGACCTCCTGCCCTTCTGGCTTTGCTCATGTTCCCATCAGATGCTTCCTGCTCACTCCAGGGCTGGGACTAGCAGCTGAGTCTCATCATCCCCCTCCCCCCATTCTACCTTTCGGCCTAAAGTGAGACACCTCCTCACCAGAGACTTCCACTAAGAACCCTTTCCTAGTGAGTTCCCACTTGAGGACGGCACCACTGACGCCTCTCTTTGTGGTGCAGAACCTCAGCCCCTCTCAGTCACAACTACAAGTCAGGAACAACAATGTTGGCTTTGTAGGGTACCTAGCATGGATGGAATGTCTCCTGTTCTCCCTCCTCAGGGGCTAGACCTGGGGATCCAGTATCCAGTGGGGACATACTGCCTGGATCTTTCGGTGGGGTCAGTGTGTTTGTTGGGATGACAGGACAGCATGCACCAGGATCTGTCTCCCACTGCTAGCTCTGTCGAGGTCCCCAGCTGCCCTTTCCCCCTTCTGGGCTCTGGGGCCCCGTTTGGGATGGGAGGCCCTGGTCACCTCTGGCCCTCACCCCAGGGCACTGTGTGTGAGACTGGGTGTTGACAGTTCTGTCCCTTCCCTCCTTCACTCACCCAGGAAGCTGTTGCTGTCACATCCAGAGTGTGGTGTTGGCCCCTGACTGGCTCTTAGTCTGCAATACTGGGTGTGGCTGGAACCACCCCAGGGTCAGTCTGTCCTGGGCATCTCGGGACAGAGTCTTGGGAGGGAGGGCTTCTCCTGAGGTGGTCAGAGTGCTGCTCTCAGACCTCAGCCTGTGGCCAGCCAGGACTGGTTCCTGCTGCGGTGGGGTTGGGACATCCAGGCAAAGGGGTTTCCCTCCTGGGACTCTGCTGGGGGGCTCCCCTCCCCAAGAGCCCATCTTGACATTGTGGGCTGTGCTCTCGTGGGCACTAATAAGCAGACGCCACCAGCCCAGCCTGCCATGGCAACCGCCCGCAGCCTCCCTCTCTGTCCGGGCTCTGGGCAGCTTTATCTCTGAGGCCATCTGTTCTGAGAGCAGAATTCCAGAGCCGTTTAAACAGAGCCTGGATCAGGGCAAGGAGCCGAGCCCTCTACCCTCCCACGTGTGTGCTCACACTCAGGAACACAGGCACATGTAAGAACACGGCACACACACTCACGCCACACATAGGCACGTGCACGCACAGGCAGACGAGGCATGTTCCCTGCAGGGTGCAAGGACAGCAGAAGGACAAAATCCATCTGCTACCACCCAGTGCTTACTTTCTCCTGGGCCCAGGCAGCCTGTCTCCTTCATAGCCCCTCCCTCCCCTTTTCTCTCCTCTCCTCACCTCTCTGTCTGTCCAAGCCCATCTGATTTCTGCCTTTGTCTCTCCTTCGTCCCCACACTGGTCTCCTTTTTTGCTTGTCTGTATCTGTCTCTGTGTCCCATCCCCTTGACTGTGGTCTCCAGCCCCTCCCCACTTCTCCCTCAGTGGGCTGTCCTCTATCTCTCTCCCAGCAGCTCAGCTGCTCTCTTCTTTTTGCCTTTTCTGTCCTCAGGAGGCTTCTAGTCCTCTCCCTGGTCCTGGCTGGGCCCAGAACAGTTCGGCAGGGCCTGTGGCTTGCTCACACCTCGGGGCTGGACACGTTTGCTCCCCATGCTCTCTTTCCTCGCCTCCTCTGGCTCAGATGGCCAGGAGTGGGGGACCATTAGACACTGCTCTCAGTTTCCTGGCTCCCCCAGGGTTTGGGGGAGCCTGAGGCGTCTGCCCACACCTGGCACCACGACCCTCGCTGTCTGGACAGGCAGCACCCAGCCTCTCTGGGACCACTGCAGTTCTTTCTCAGTGCTTGTGCTGTGGTGTGTGGGCCTTTCCCTGCTGGCCTGAGCTCTTGCTAAGTCTTCTGAGAGCTGCCCAGAGACAGGCAAGCAGGGGACCCGAAGGGGCAGACCCGAGGGGCTTCTTGGGCACAAATATTGGGCAGGGCTCTATTAAAATGCCCCTGGAAACTGGTGCAAGCCTGGACTTCCAGTGGCCGTGATCTGAAATGCTTTCCCTGCCTGGGCACCCTGTGGCCCCTGGAGACCCCGACAGGCCCCACCAGCATACAATGCTGAAGTCTCAACTAGGACTATACCTAGGACAGGTCTTTCTTGGGCCAGGGCAGCCGTGCTCAGCGCTGTGCTCCCGTCAGAGGGAGGGAGGTGCCATGGTGGCACAGAGCCCCTGGGAGAGCTGGGGTGTTGGGTGCTGTGGGCAGCTGGAGCTGCATCCTGCCAAGGGAGCTCTTCTCTCCCAGGGTGCCTGTAGTCCCTGCAGGCTCTTGTGCTGGTCCCTGAGCGCACTTCAAGTGGGGTGGGCTGGGGTGGGTGGTGGATGGCCGGTGGGGGGTGGAGGAACCTCGAGGACCACCCCTTGCAGCCCCTCAGGCCTTCAGAGAATACATTCTTTGTCTCACCTGACATGGAACTTGTCCAAGTGGTTTCTTCATATGATGGATTATGAGGCTGTTTGGTTTTATTTTATTTTATTTTTAGAAAGATTTTATTTATTGATTTGTCAGAGAGAGAGAGCGAGAGCACAAGCAGTGGGAGCGGCAGAAGCAGAAGGAGAAGCAGGCTTCCCGCGGAGCAGGGAGCCCGATGTGGGGCTCGATCCCAGGACCCTGGGACCACGACCTGAGTTGAAGGCAGACGCTGTTTAGAACAGCACCAGTGTTCCCATACTCCTCTCATTGTGACTTTAAATAATCAGTCACAATTAACTATATCCAAAGGATGCATTTTCCCAAAGTTAGGGAGTCCTAATCATGTGGTATCTGTGGTGCTGGGATTTTCAGGCTTCTGGGGGGTCTCCAAGTTCGAGAGGCCAGAGAGTGTGAGGGGGTGGGGGATCATTAGCAATGACCACCAGCCAATGTGTGTGGGCCCCATCGGAGGACCCCCAGGGAAGGTGTCCCTATTGCTCTCCCTTTGCAGATGAGTAAACTGAGACACAGAAGTGTTAGAGAACTAACCTGAGGTGACTCCTCTGCAAGCACATCCGTCACTGCAGATGAGGGACAGGGACAGCCTCGAGGGGACCTCCCACTCTGCCGCAGCAGAATCTGTAGCCGCCACCCCTACGTGCCTGTGCTCTGCCTCCAACCTGCCCATTTGCCGCATCTGCCCCTGCTCTCCCCACCTGCCCACACCTTCACCAAGCTCTCTCAGCACACCTCTAACCAGATGACTCACCTTTTATTTCCAGCTTGATCTTGCTCCTGAGCCTCAGATTGGAGTCCTGGGGACAGCAGAACAGCCGATTCCTACAAACCTGCTCCCTTCCAGTTCCCCCTCCCAGTAAGTATGCATTGCCCCCACCCAGTGGCCCAGGCTGCACCCTGGAGTCCCACCCTACATCCAGACCCTCAGCAGCCCCACCTGGGCACTCTTCCCCTTGGACCATCTGGCTGTCCATTTCTCAGCAGTTGACCTTACTGGAGGCTTCACTGGAGGTGTGGAGACGTTCAACCAGTCACAGGGCTGTGAGGGGATAGGGGATCTGCCTGGCTCAAGGACAGTGAAGCCTAACCCCACAACCTATTCCTCCAGCTTGGAAGGCAGCCCCTGAGTGCCCAGCATCCCTGCTGGCCTGAGCAGATAGATGGTCTTTGCCACCAACAGGCTTTGCTTAAGGGTGAGTCTGTGAGGACAGACTGGGAGTTCCTTTTCTCCAACCCCATCACCTGAGAGGCCAGCTCTGAGGCCTGCTCTAGAGGAATGCTCTGGCAGGCATGGGGTTTCATCTGACCCTCTCTCCTTGCAGGGGTCCATGCCTGGGGCCCTTCATGGCCTGGAGAGCCCCACCTGGCCCTAGCTTCCAGGCCTGCCCTAGAATCAGTGAACGTAGGACCCCTGTTGTGGGCCTCAGCTGCCCCACAGTGCACCCAGGCCTCTACCTGTAGGGGGTAGTCACCTCCCAGAGCTGAGGATGGGATCTGACTTGCCTTGAGGGTGAATGGGAGCTTCCTCCCAGCATCGGGGAAGTCTGGTGGAGGGAATGGCCAGGCTCGAAGCTGGGAGTGTCCGGCCAGGTCCAGTCACTTTTCCAAAGGACACTGGTGGGCGGTGAAGGGTCATGGACATGGACATGGAATGAGGCAAGAGAGGTTATCCTAGAAAGGACTCCTCCACCCTCCACCCCCACCCCCACCCTCCACCCCTGCCCTCCCCACTCCTGGTCTGGGGAGCAGCTGGAGGTCCAAAGCCAAATTCTTCCCCTTGTCCCTGCAAGTTCCACACCTCCTAACCCTTCACCTCTGAGGGAGTGAGTTTCTGGACCTCCCTTCACCTTCCCCCACCCCTGCCCCCAAGCCTCCCGACCTGGGTGGTGGGTAGTCCATAGTTCAAGGGCACAGGGTTCTGTCCCCTTGGCAGCCATTGTGTTAGGGAGAGGCAAGGACTCCCCAGACCTGATCCCACCCCACCCCATCCAGACCGGTTTCCCACCAGGTTTCTGGCCCGACTTTGTCTGGAGTCGGGCCAGAGAGAGGGAAAGTGGCAAAGAGAAGGGAAAGTGGGAGGAGGAAGGGGAGGAGGGAGGAGGGGAGAAAGAATCCAGGGGGAGGGGGAAAGTGGGAGAGGGGAGGAGGAAGCATCTTTGGGAAGAGCCCCTCCCCTCCCTCATTTGTTTTTCCCCCAGTGAGAGGAGGCTACGCTTTCCCCCACCTGCAGGAGGGGCTCATTGTCTGGGGTCTCCAGGCCCATTGTGTGGGGAAGGGAGCCTCATTGGCAGGGCACCAATTTGTGATTATCTGCTCCCTGGCCCTGATTGGCTGGCTGAGAAGGAGACTCCACAGGGCCCGGGGACACAGAAGTTTGTGTAGCAACTTTTCCCAGCATGATGTGACTGTGTGTCCAGGCTTCGGAGTGAAGGTGTGCCCGCCCAGCCAGGATGACGCTCTGTGGGACCTTCCTGGGTGCGTACCTTTCCCCAACCCTGCACACCCCTCCCTGGGCCTGTTCACACACTTCTGCCAGGACACCAAGGGGACTAATTAGCTGTGTGTCCGTCAGCACTCAGCATTCTTTTCTGGGCAGCCGAGGAGGTGATAGACATATGCTCCCTCCTGAGTGAGGCCAGGGTCTTTGGCCTGACGCCTCTCCTTCCAGCGGATTGTGTGTCTTGCAGAACTGTCAAGGCTGCCCTGTTTGTGGGCTTGCCTTCAAAGGTTGAAGGTGAGGACAGTGGGTGGGGCTGTATGTGCCCCAATGCAGGGGCCATGAGGCTCTGGGGGAAGGTGGGGTGGAAAGAAGGCATGTGTGTGACCGATGTGCACCTGAGACTAGCCGTGGTAGAGAGACTTTGACTGGGACTACTGCTGTTTGCATTCCCAGCACATGCAGAGTTGCTGTGCGTGTGTGTCTGTGTTTGAAACATTAACACAGTGTTAGGGCAAGAGTTAGTGTGTGAGCCCCACAATATCCTCCCAAACATGTGTGTGTCTGAGAATGTGTGTTCACACAGTGTCAGAGGGTTGGTATGTTTGATGTCCCAGCATAAAACCATCCCACAATAGGGCCCAGAGCATGTGTGTGTGTGTGTGCGTGTGTGAAAGGCTCACAACCCAGCAAGTGTGAGACAGGCACACAGAGTCAGCCCAGGGTGTTGGTAAGAGGGGCTCTCGGTTTTGTTTGCTCCATCTGCCAGAGCCTGCCTGGGGCAGCGGCCCCCTCGCACTCAGCTGTCCCTATACAATATTAATGCTGACCATCTCGGCTCCACACACAACGACCCTAATTGTCGTCTGCAGCTTTAAGGCGGGCGCCCATCTGCAGGGAAGCTTTCAGAAGGAAACAAGAAAACTCTCACCCCCAGCTGGTCACCGGAGAAGGTGCCAATTACAGATGCAAAAAGTTTAGACCAAAATTACTTGAAAGAGTTTTTATGAAGCAAATGAACTGACACTTGGAATGTCTGTGTGCAGATTTGCACAAGTAATTACATTTTATTTGAAATGATCTTACCAGCGAGACAATCATGAAGCCTGCTTCTCCCATTTCCCACAAAGCAATTCCTTAGCAAGTGCCGCAGCCACAAGTTTGGTTTTGCAAATCTCCCCCTTTTCTCCCTCTGCAGGGTTCGGGGGACCTCTAGTCAGAGGCTGTTCCCCTGTGCATCTCCCAAACTTAAAAGTCACATGCAACTTGCCCACAGATTTTTATGAAATAAAGCTTAAAGGAACAATGTACTCCATTCTTAGTTCCGGAAAAGAAAGTATTTTATGACTAAAAAAATCCTGACAGCTTTTCACCTTGTATCAGAAAGTTTTCGGTTACACCTTGCTGTTGTCACTTGCCGGCAGGGCTGGGAGCCTGGGTTTAAAATCGCTTCTCCCAGCCCAGAGTCCTGACAAGACGTCAGTGCGTGGAGAACAAAGGGCCGAGCTCCGGGGGAGGGAGCGCTGTCCAAAGTGCTGATCAGACCGCCGGCGCGTCGCACCCTCTGCTCAGGCTGGATGGAGAAGCCAGACCCCAGCAAGTTGCCAGCACAGTCCCTTCCCTGCTCCTTGCCTATAACCCCTCTTTGTTCCCTAGATAGAGTCGGCTAAAGATTTTGAACCTTTACTCATCAAAACCCATCTTCTGAAACGGCTCATTCAACTGTAACCTCCCAGTGGGAATTCCCGGGGCTTCTCTTCAGGTTCTTGGAATAGGCACCGATTTGAAATTTCCAAGCACATTCAGAAATGCTCACCCGAGCAGCCTCAGGTGGAGCCCGATCCCGACCACCGGAGCTACACTCCTCAGGACGCTGTGCTTGCTCCATGGGGGAGGTGTGCAATGCTGAGAGGCAGAGGTTTGCACAAATATGATTTATGTTACCTGGAAAACTAATTGTGCGCACCAGCGCTGTGTGTTGTCCACATACTGATCTCTCCCTGTTGTCGCTTCTGTTGGTTGTTGTCCCCTAAGTTTGACTGTCACATATCTGAATTAAATACTTTCATGAAACACTGGGTATTGTTGGGAATACGGCTGATTCAGCACCGGCCCTCCCTTTGATTCTATCTTCCTGGCGGAACAATGGCGTGCAGGGCTGCCTCAGCCTGCAGCCTGCCGATAAGAGTTTAATAGAATTTCTGAATGCCAAAGGTTTGGGATGTAAAATATCCCAGCACTCACAGCGTGTCCGGAGGAGACAGAAAATGGCTTTTCAGGAGAGCTCTCAACTGAATATGTTCTTCTATGCTAATGGATATGAGCTCACAAAAGAATAAAAACAATGGTAGGCAGTCATTGTAGGAGCCTCAAACGGTTCTCATTTGGCTAATTAATATTTCATCCTCAGTTTGACCAGTGAATGCTTGCGTTTATTTCCTCTTACTCAATCTAAAAGATTGCCCTGTGCACATTGTGCGTTTTGTTTGTTGAGAAGAACGTGTGTGTGTGCAAGAACTGAACATACTTGCCTTTAGGACGGAGCTCGTTGGTTTGCATGGAATGTAGGCTGTAGCACTGCATGTTAAAAATAATTGCTTGTGGAGAGTTTCAGCTGATTTTCAAAACATGTTTTCTTAGAGGAAGCTAAATATTCTAAGCCTAATTCGTGCTTCTGGTGGCCTGAGCCATTTAGTGCTGACTAAGTTGGGGGGCTTGTGCTCCTGGATAACATAGCAGGAAATGATATTTACTGTGTTGAAATCTCTGCCCTGAACTTCGTGGGGCTGGCCTGCTCCTGTGCTGGTCTTAGACAGCCGCTCGTCACGGGCGTCTAAAACCCAGCCTGTGTCCTGTCTCACGGCACAGTTTCTAACAACCTGATGACGATCACGGACACTCGTTTGCCTGATCTATCGGGAGGAAAAGGAAGTTTGGATAATAAGCAAGAATACTCTGGCTCCTGGGTACTTTTGCTGAGGAGGTTCCTACATTTATTCCTGAAAGTGGAAAACAATTTGGTTGCTTGAGGTGTAGGTGGGCAGTTCCATTGATGCAGTTTAAAAAGACTCAAAAAGACAGAGCAGAGAACTTGAGCTGTGTGTTTCCCTCTGGCCGGGATAAACTAACTTAGTGGTTTTGGGGCATAGAGGACTTGTGTCCAAGATCTCATTGAGAGGATTTTATTATTTTAAAATTTAAGCCAAAAAGAGAATGTGTGATAAAAGAAAAATATCTTTTTTCCTGATCTTTTCTTTGTGTGTATGACTTTAGTTTTAGGTCTGTGGCCGTAGGCACCTTTTATGAACTTTTAAAAATATATCCCTATCCTTTGAAGTCACTGATACTTGAACATGCAGATGAACCAGTATGCACCCCTCCTGGTTCATCTGAGTAATAAATTCTGCAGTCCGTTCTTTATGATGGTAGGTCATATTCCTAACCACCAATAAATATTGTAAAGTACTTTCGCTGCAGCCGTGCTAACCCAGGGCATCTGTCATTCCGGTTGCTGCTATTAGGAATTATTGGACTGAACCACTGGTGGAGACAGCACAGGGGGGTGAGTATGGCGGTTGTGACGCTCTCTGCCCTTCTGTGTGTTCTGCATAAAAAAACCCCAATCATGCTGCATATTAATTATGGTACAGTGTGGGCAAACACAGCCACCTTCTGTGGGCTGATGCTTGGAGCAGGAGACAGGGGCTCTGCCGGCCTGGGCACCTCTCACTTTCCAAGTCAGCAGATCCATCTTTCTGATGCTATACTGTAAATTTATTTCACCTCGGAGAGTAAACAGATATATTGGAGCCCCAGGGGTTCATGGGTAGCGTATTTACAAAGGAGCCTCTCCGCCAGCCCCGTGCCACCGCTGCTAATGAGAGCGGTCATTAAGTAAATGAGACGTCGCCTTTAGCTGGCTTAGGAGCCGCACACTAAGGGGAGAAGATATTTAATTGAAACCCGCACACAGGCTTCCCCACATGTGACCGCTGTAAGGGAGGCAGCTGCCTCCCCTCTCCTCCCCCGTCCACCCTGCACCCCCCATGTAAATTTCATGATTGCTTTCCGTGATGTCATTTGGAAGGAGGACAGACAATAGCTGTGGGGAAAGGTAAGTCCATGTTACGCTCTTTCGCTGACAAAGGCAGATATCCAAGTGCTTGGCTTTTCCCCTTGGACCGAGACAGGGAGAGGGCGCGCGAGCAGAGTTAATTTCTAAGATGAAGGCGTTCTTTGCAGGAAAGGCAGGTCTGGGGATGGCTTTTTAAAGCTGCTCTGTTGGACTGAGTCTTTCTTCTCCTACCGGGTCTGCCCGTGGCTGTTTTCCTTCCCTTCCCTCCCCTGCTTGTTCACGCGCTTGGCCTCTCCGAGAGTCTAGTGGACATGCAGTGCGTCTGACAGGAAAGACATTGGGGGGACTGTGTACCAAGACAAGAAACTTTATGTGTATTTCTGGACGAGGAACACAGATATATCGGCAGCCGTGGGACCCAGCAGCTATGTGGTGGGGGAAAATGCTGCCTCCTTAAGCAGAAGACCTCTCTGGAGCAGGGATCTCAGAGTTGCTACCTCATGTGAGCCCCCCATCCAAGACACGGAGGAGAGATGGTCATGTGAGCATTTTGTCTTTGCGTGTCACGTATTTCTAAACTTAAGGAACAGCATTTAGGGTGCATGTGTCTGTGGGATAGGCGCACAGAACTAAATACCGGCTGCTCTTCTCAGCTGCTTTTCCTGTGGCGATGGGGGCCAGCAGTGTGGTTGTTTATAATATTAGTGTAACTAGATTTGTGTATTTAAAACTAGAAATCAGGGGTTGGCCAGGAAGATGGTATGAGCTTTGAACAACAGAATGCCGTTGCCTGTGAGATGATGTGTTCTGGGGCTAGGGACTTTGTTCTGTCCTTTGGATTCACTTCCTTCTTTGTGAATCAGGAAATAAATATGCCTCGTGTGGCTCTGGTGTTGTGGGTTCTCACCGTGAGGGTCCTGCTCACTGTCTCTGAATCATGGAGGGCTGTTCTGGTCTTACTGCCACTTTTGCGTCAGTGGGGCCTCATTCCTGGCCCGGTTGGGTATGTAATTTCTGAAACAAAACCTCTGAGAGGTGTGTCTGGTAGTGGGCAATCCCCCTGTGTCATTCTGTTGGTGCTAATGACAGTGATTATTATTATTATTATTATTATTATTATTATTATTATCCTTTTGGGAGGGGGAAGTGAGGGATTTTGCCCCGGGGGTCTAAACAACAACAACAACAACGACCACCACCACAACAACCAGAGATTAGGGAAAGCTGAGGACATCTCTGGGGCTAGTGGCTGAGTGAACAAAAGGCAGGAGGAGTGTTGGGACAAACCTGGAGGAGGTGAGCCTCAGTCTTGATGAGAGGCTTGGACCCTGACCCTTGAGATGCTGAGGGAGCTTGCCGTGCCCTCACTCCAGCCCTGTGCCGGGGTGTCCTTGCCTCGGGCTGGGCGGGTGCTGGGGAGAGGCCCAGGCTCCTGGCCACCAGGGCTCCCTTCCCATTGGTCCTTGGCTGTGATTATCACCTCCTTCCATATGGCCCCGTTAATTAATGGTAAACAAAAGAGTGGGAGAGCAGAGATTGGAGTTCTGTGGTGCCTGTGGGGAAGGTGTCACCAACAGGGCAGGACTCTGCCTGTCTCCCCGGAGTTCACTGTGCAGAGGAGGTTGGTCAGGTTTAGAGGTTAGTTTGTTTGCAAGGAGGAGGCAGCAGTTCCGTGACCCCTTCTGTGCTCTGGAGCAAGAGACTGAGGCCCCCAGCACCTGGGTAACCCCCTGATCTCACCGGATATTGAAGGATCTAGAGGGCTCAGCAGGGGCTGTGAAGAGGTTGACGTGGAGGCCTGTCCATCCTGGAACCAGCTGAGCTCTGACTTCCTTGGACCACAGGGCCCAGATGTGGGCCTGGGAACTCACCAGGGCAGGGGAGCTGCTTTTGTCTAAAGTGTAACCCAGGGGGCCTGTGTGACCCTCAGGCATTGGCTGCAGGTCTGGAAGCAGTCCCAGGTATGCGGAGTCAATGCTCTGGGTGCTCTTGGAAGATTCTGGGAAAGGCAGCTGTGGCCCATTACCCTGAGTGTTCTGTGCCTGAGGGAGGGAACCTGCGGGCAGAGACTTCAGGGCTGCAGAGTTGCTCCATCTCGGAGCTGGGGCGGTGGGTCACAGCAGCATTTCCCGGGAAGCCCCGTCAGTGCCCGGAGGCATCAGGGAGAGGCCGCTGGGCACAGAGCCGCCCAGGCCTGTGGCAGTGCAGGTTTTGGCTGGTGTTTGGCCGGCTGCGTGGCCCTGGCTGTGGAGGGCACTCTCCCTGGTGCTGCCCAGAGCCCAGGCCCCTCCCCTCTGGGCCCCATTGTCCTCCTCTGGCCTGGGGTTGCTGAGTGGGTGCATGAGGACATGGGTGGCTCTGTGTGAGCATGTGGGGCTGGGGGGGAAATCTGTGCTAATTCTGGTTGGGGAGTTGAGAGTGTGTGTAACACAGAGCTGGGCTGACCACGCTCCTGGTGGTGTCCACACCTGCACGATGGTTTGCATGGACCAGCGCTGGGCAGAGACAGCAGACTGACAGTGTAGCAGAGAAGTACCCCTGGGCCTCCTACTGCGGCCCGATGGCAGTGGGCAGGCTGGTGGGGCTGAGCGCCTCCTGGATGGACTCCTTGCAAGAGGCGTGTCTGCTGGGTGAAGAGTGAGCAAGGCCTGGGGCTGCTCAACCCCTGCCTGCCTGGGGAAGGTGGGACCAGGAGTGACCAGAACACCTTGGTCAGCACTGGGCCTGGAGTGGACCAAGAGGCAGGAAGCTGGCCTGGCCGGCGGGGCCGAGGTGAGTCTGCCAGCCAGGCGGGGACTGTCAGTAGTCACCTGATCCTGGGGCAGACAGGGCACTGGGCAGCCAGTCAGACTTGCACGTTACTCAGGCATGTGGGAAAGATAAACCCAGATCCTGTCCTGGCCCTGGGGGACCCACCTCAGATCTCGTTTTTGCTGGTTTCAGAGGGGTGCCTGGGTGGGGGCCCCTCCCTCCACTCCCCCCAGCTTCTAGAGCCGCCTTCTCTGCTCTTCCCTTGTGAACTCACTCATTAATAAACCAGAATTTGGTTGTCTACCAATGTAATTTTAACGGGAATTTTGTGGTGTGAGTTTACAGGAAAATGGTCTTTGGGAGCCAGCAACATTTGGAGATTAGTCAGCCTGAAAAATGCTGTGTTTCCAAGAAGGACTTAGCACAGCTGCGGCAGGTCCTGCCTCCCAGGCGGGCTTTGTACTCCCTGAAGACCCCAGGGCCTGTCCTCCTTGGGAGCCCCTGACCAGGGGCCGCCTTCTACCCAGCCCAGAGCGCTTGCTGGAGACTCCGGGGCGGAATGTCTCGATATTCTCAGCATACTTTCTGTCTTTCCCAAATGTCACTTAAGAAAACCTTCAAAACGAAACAAGGGAGACGTTTTTCACCTGACTTAAAATGCTTTTGCTCTCAGGCTTGTATCAAGCTTCACAGAGGAGAGATTAATACTTGCAGTCGGTGTCCTTTTTATCTTCCGTGTTGCTGAGGCTGGCCTTGTGCTACTTTCACACCTTTCCCTGCGGGCTCATGCAGTTGGGAGCAAAGGCACTTTTCTTTGCCCATTGTTTCATCCCTCTTTCACTTTAAAATTTGCACTTAAAAAAAATGCAGTGTTATTTCAATCAAATGGAATGAAAATAACTCAGAGGATGTCTCCAATCTGCCCCAGCCTGACTGAGTACCCCTGCCTCTGTGGGGGTTAGTCCAACGGTTGGAGGCCGGCAAGCAGGGACAAGCGTCCCAGGCCTGTGGCTGCCTTCAGATGAGCCCTGGGCTCTGGAGGGGGCTGTGGCCTGGGAGCAGGGTTGCATGGAGGGTGCACGAGGGACAGGCCCTTGAAGGACCCGCTGGCAGGGTCTTCCTGCGTTGCTCAGGGTGGTGGGCAAGGTGCGAACGTATGTGTGACCTAGATGTTGGGAGGAAAAGAGGACGTGCCATATGGCCTGAGTTGCTGACAGATTAGCCTGCCAGGCTCCCACCTCACCCTCACGCCTGGCTTCACACCTTGATCATGTTCGACATCAGTCTGAGGGTGCCGGCAGAAGCCATCTGGGTCCTCTCCTTCTTTCCCATTTTGGGTCCCGGAGCTCCAGGGCTGTTCCAGCTCTGCCTGGGAGGGAGAGGGTCTCAGGCTCTCTCTGCTGGGCAGGAGCTTGGAGCTCCATTGGGCCCTGGTGCCTGCTTTAGGAGGCCTCACACGGACAGCAGCCAACACCTTGGATGTAAGGCCCTGGGTCACAGCACACCAGACCCGCAGCTCTGAAGGCCCCGAGGGGCATCCCTGCTTCCAAAGCACTTCAGCCTCTACACCCCCAGGACTGTTGAATCCTGACAGGACGACGGCTTCAGCAGCCAAGCTCCGTGTGCCAGAGTGGTTCCCAATGGGAAGGGAAGCCTGTTCTCCAAGAGGGTTTTCGTAGACCCAGAGCATCGCCTGGGACACAAATAAGGAGCTTGGGGACGGGGGTCCCCTCGGTCTGGGGCTTCCTGGGGCAGTGACTGTGCTAGGGTTCTCCAGACTTGGTGCTTCACAGCGACCCGCTCAGTCATGGCACTGCTAACTGAACAGTTAATTGGTTCGTTAATTGTTGTTTTGCACATGGAAAACTCTGGTTTTCCAAACTAAAGAGTGCCTCTTGTCAGTACTTTTTTATTTTCAAAGATTTTATTTATTTATTTGAGAGACAGAAAGAGAGGGAGAACCAGACTCCCCTTTCTGAGCAGGGAGCCTGACATGGGGCTCGATCCCAGGACCCTGGGATCATGACCTGAGCCGAAGGCTGACGCTTAACCAACCGAGGCACCCAGGCTCCCCTTGTTAGTACTTTTTAATGGTCTGACTTTGTTCTGGTGAGATGGTTTAGGTTCTTGTGTGATCTATTTTATGTCCATGTAGCCCAGGCCCCAACTCCAGCCTCAGGTGCTTCTTGAGGCCTCATCGAGCACCGAAGCAGGCTAACCGGGAGGGTTCTCCTCCCCACAACACACACAAACCAGCAGGTTCCACCGTCTGTGAAGGGCTGTGTGCCTGATGCCTTCTCTCATCCAGCAGTTCTGATGCTTCCTAGGAAGGCCACCAGGGCTACCGGAAAAGCTCACAGAGGCCCTGAAGTACGGAAGTCAGGGGTCTAAGTGCTCAGCGCATCAGCCCAGAGGGAGAAGAGAGGTGGATTTGTTATTGGAACTGCATTTGGCGAAGCTTTGTGTCCCCTGGAAGACTGCTGGAGCATGCCACAAGGGGTCAGCTGTCGACGGCTGGGCCCTGGCTTTGCTTGCCTGGCTGCAAATCCCGTGTTCAGCTCCTAAGTTCCCGTGCTGCTGGTGTGGAGTCCCCTTCATGCAGGCCGCACCTCCGGCATCTGGAGGACCCGAATGTGCTCTAGAGTCCGTTCTTGGGATCAGGATGTGTTCCTGGAGAGCACTCTCACGAGCATGTCTGTGAGCATAGGGGGTTGGTTCTTCCCAGCCCTGTTCTGCTCTGTGCCCTCCCAGTGACGGCCCCCTTCCGGCCGCAAGTCCCTCGGAGGCCAGTCACCTGTGGTCTGTGTGAAGTGTTTAGGTTTTCTCCAAATTCTGTTGAGTGCTGGTTCTCGGTGTGCTGGGCACTGTCCATCCAGACTGGGAAATCAGCATGTGCAACACCCCAGTATTTCTGAGCCTAAGAGGCAGGAGGGTGGGCTGTTGCTGGGCAGCGCTAGGAGGATGACAGGTGGGTCCCCCCTCCCCCACCTGAAAATTGGGGGCGACTCTGAGCCCTGGAGCTGGGGCTACAATTAAACTCCCTGGGGAGCAGCTGCCTCCCATCAACTGCCTAGGGCTCACCCTTCTCCCCCTAAACAGGAATGCTTCCATCTCCTGCAGGGGGGGGGGGGGGGGGGGGGGGGGGGGGGAAGGAAAAGAGCACTGTTGTCAAAACCATCTCCCCCACCCCCAGTGGGGTGGATGTACCTGGCTGGATGGTGCTCTCCCTGGTTTCCCGTCTGGATTCCCAGGTTGGGTGCTTGAGAGCCTTCTCCTCACCGGGCTGGACATGAGCAAGGATACGGATAGACCCTAAAGGGAGTGCTGAGCAGATTAATTTTATTCTGTTTGTACAAGAGAGCCCATTCTAGTTGGGTTACCTTCAGGAGCCTAAATAAAATGTGGTTTCCAGGAAGATGGAGGTGGCCCTTTCTCTACTCCCTGTTCTGACTAAGGAAGGGGTTTCTGGGACTCAGGGACGAGCAGCACAGGAGCAGAATTCCAGAGAAGGCCCCTCCTGATCCTGGGAGGCCAGTGTGTACCCGGAAGACCCTGGAGACCTACAAGGAAGGTGCCCAGAAACTAGCCCTCTTGGTTCCCAGCCTGTTGGATAAGGCCAGAACCGTCCTTGTTCTTTCCCATTGCATTGTTTCCTTCTGTGGACCTCCTCGTGCACCCCAGGACTGAGGCAGGCCACTCTAGATGTACCTGGTCTGAAAGGTGTCTGTGAATTTGGCTCAGTGAGGCAGGCCCACGGGTCAGCCTCGCTATCCACACCCTCCTTTCCTGAGCCCTTGGCGTGGCCCAGGCTCCAGATCTTGCAGAGCAGCGGGACGGACACATGATGGGTGGTTGTGTCCTGTGGGGGGAATTGTGGGGGCCTGGGAGCTGTGAGTGGGTGCAGGTAATTAAGGGGACCCCTTCCCCAGCACCTCTTCTGGCCTGCAGCCTGGCTTGGTCATTGGGTGGATCAAGGGAAGTGGGAGGGAACCCCTCATCCCAGTGCCTTTGTGGACACGGTAGCTGCACCCATTTCCTTCGGGCTAGACTCCTGTTCTCTCCGTTTTTCTGTTTTTCCTGTTGGCCCGTCCTCCTGGTGCGGGGAGGGGGAAACACACGGGGCTCCTGGAAGCCGCCTGGCTCCTCATCTGGGGGCAGAGCGTGTGTGCCTAGCCTCTGGGCTCCGAATTTGTTGCCTGTCTTGCCAGCCTGGATGGAGGTGGGGATTGGGGTCACTAGTGAACCCCACTTGGGGTGGGAAGGTTCTTGATGAAATCCTGTGAGCACCCTCGTGGAGCAGGGGGGTGAGCAGAGTGGTTTCTTTCATCCTGCTGCCTTCATTCCTGGCTCCGGCCACCACCCATTGTGCCTCTCCCAGGACACCGGGCACCCTGGGGCTGAGCACCCTCCCTCCCCTCCTGGTAGGCTCACTGACAGGCCGCCCCGAGAGCTGTCCTGTGATTTGGAAAGTCATTCTTACTGCCGAGCAGTGTAGCTGTCGTTTTTGCAGCGTTGGTAAGGTTAAAAGAAATAGTAATAATAATAATATAAGAAAGACTCAGCCCCAGTCACTGCCCGCAACATGCTATTTGCATTTTTAAGGAAACACTTCTTTGAGACAGCCTGGGTGAAAGGTCACTATTTGCATATAAATGGAAGAGAAAGTGTATGAAGCTGAAAGTTACATCTGTATTATTTTCTCAGCAGTGAGCTGCTGTTGGAGAGATTAAGGGACATGGCTTGGATTTGGCTTTTATAGAATAGAGAAAGTACCAGTGAGGCTGATTTAGAAGCAAAATAATGAGAGAAATGTGCAAAGCTATAGAATTGCCGACTCCCCTGCCCCCACCTCCCCCTTCTCTCATTTTCACCTAAACTCAGCAAAAGCAGGTCTGCTTTGCTCCACTCAGCAAGTCTCCATTTTACTTCTCTCTGAATCCCAGCTTAAAAAAAAAGAAAAAAAAAAGAGGAAAGAAAGAGAGGAAAACTTGCCCTCGTTTTCCCCTGGGCCCTGACTGTGTTTCCTGCCAGAAGGTGGTCCAATGGGTGGGGTGCTGACGCTGCCTCAAGACTCCCAAAACGCAGGACAGAACCCCACTGCAGTTGTGCACGGAGCTGAGAAGGGCCCCCAGGCCCGTGTGTCTCGCCCCGGCGAGGTGGGGGCCAAGGAGAGGTTGCTCAGGCCTGGGAGCTGCTGGGGGCGGAAATGAGGGGTCTTAAGGGTGCCCCACCTTCCCTGCAGCCCCTCCCTGAAGTGTTCAGGGCCTAGGTGCCACTTCTTTTTGGATTTTCAGGGTTGTTAGAGTCTCCCGAGGGCCCACCCTGCCCCACTGTCCTGGGCTCTCCAAGGGGACCCCAGGCTGGGGTGTGAGGGAGTTGGAGTTAGAGGGAGTTGGAGCCCTTCTGGCCCAGAAACGTTTTAACCCTTGTAGGCTTCCAGGAGCAGTGCTCGGGACAGTGGGAGGTGGAGACATGCAGCTGGAGGGACCTGAGGGTCCCCCTCCTGGGTTCTGGCTTCAGCCCCTCCTCACAGAGGCCTCCACTGACCACCTGTTACTGAGATCACACCCCACACCCCGTTATTTTTAAAATATATTTTAAAACAAGCTCAAGTTCATGGACACATTTCAAATATAAGACAAAAACCATTTTTCCTGAGCCACTTGAGAGTATGTTTGCCAAGTCTATGCCCATCGCCCAGAACACTTGTTCGGGTGTTTCCAACAAAGAAGGGCTTCTCCTCCAGAATCACGGTCACCTGTGTGGACATCTGGTCCTCAACGGTGTTCAGACTCCTCCAGCTGTCTCAAAGGATGGGCTCAGAATCACACTATGTGTTTGGTCTTCATCACGACATTCACCTTTTGGAAGAATGCTTGTCAGTTTTTTTTTGTAGAACGCCCCTCAGTTTGGGTTTGTTGGCTGTTCCCCGTGACGGGACTTGGCTTATGTGGGGACACCCAGGAGTCAGGCCCTTCTCCCTGCATTGGCACCATTACTTTGATCACTGGGTTAGATGGTTCTTCTCCAGCATTTCTCGCTGCAATGACAGTCTTGTTCCCTTTGCAATTAACTAAGTATTTGGGAAGGTACTTTGAAGCCATGGAAATACCTCATTCCCCATCAAGCTACCAATTTACTTATTTTTATTGATACCTGTATTGACTCATGATTTATTCTATCCAGTGGGTTATAATTGTTTTTTCGATGCTTGTTGCTGTGGGCCCATGAGGCCACCCAAACTGGCTGTACGTCCCGATGCATCCCTAACACTTTCGAATGCATCCTTGCTCACCCCAGGCTCCGGTGGTGCCTTCCTGGCCAGAGCCTAGAGTCCACCCCACAGCACTTTTCCGTGGGAGGACCTGGTGCTGGGTGGGCCCCCAGCCTCTGGGTGGACACGTGTGCCCACACACACACACTCACACAGTTACACACATGCATCCTTGCACCTGTGTCTGTTTTTTTTTTTTTTTTTTAAAGATTTTTTATTTATTTGACAGAGAGAGACACAGGAGAGAGGGAACACAAGCAGGGGGAGTGGGAGAGGGAGAAGCAGGCTCCCAAGGAGCAGGAAGCCCGATGCGGGACTCGATCCCGGGACTCCAGGATCATGACCTGAGCCGAAGGCAGTCGCTTAACCAACTGAGCCACCCAGGCGCCCTATTTGGGTAATTTTTTTTAATGCAGTCACCCACTCTGCCTTTTTTTTATTTTTTTTTTAAGATTTTATTTATTTATTTGACAGAGAGAGACACAGAAGAGAGGAAACACCAGCAGGGGGAGTGGGAGAGGGAGAAGCAGGCTTCCCGCAGAGCAGGGAGCCCTATGTGGGGCTTGATCCCAGGACCCTGGGACCATGACCTGAGCCGAAGGCAGCCGCTTAACGACTGAGCCACTCAGGCGCCCCTCCTGTGTCTGTTTTTATTTCTCCATTTTCTCTAGATACCAGAAACCGCAAGTCCACACAGATACCTCCAATACTAATTCCCCCACAGGGTATATTTTAGGTTCTGCCTTTCTCTATGTGTAACTTCTTCCCCCAACAGCGAGAAGCCTGGTTTCCATCATCCTTAAAATATATACTTACTTAATCAATCCCATTTCCCTCCTCACCCCCACCCTTCATGGGACAGCCCCGCACTCCACCTCAGGCCAGGCCTTCCGGGGGATGCCTTCTCCTCCTGCCTGGGATCTGACACGAGGGGGACTCACGGGCCCAGTTTGCCCAGGACTGTGGGTCTGTGGGGTGAGCTCCAGGACAGACCAGACGTGATGGATAGCTTCGGGACTGGATTCTTCCGCTATTTTCCCTCCGAGCAACCTTCTTATGTCGAACAGTGTCTTTGTTCATTTATTTTCATCTTTGGGCCAAGTAGTATGCGCCAGGATTATTTCTCATACAAGTTTTTGTTTTTCTTGTAGATAATCATCCCTGCCCCTCTCCCCCTCTCCCCCTGGCTTCCTTAGTGTCCAGTGGGTGGTATGCTTTGGTGACTATGTGTCTCCTGAAGTATTTTTATTCTACTATTTCCCTTGCCTGATACTTTGTCTGGGCATAGACAGCACACAGGTTGATTTTCAACCTTGTAGTTTTGGAGTTCTCGCTTCCTTGTTGAGAAACCTGATGCCTTTCCGATGATATCTTTCGCTTGTGACCTCTCCCCTGTGGAAGCTTCTAGGATCCTCTTGGATCTTTAGAATTTTACTGTGCTCAGCTTGGTTGGAGCGGATCTTTGTTTCGTTAGCTGCTGGGTACTCAATGGGTCTTTTAATCTAAAAATATAATTTCCTTTAGTTCTGGGAAATTATTTTTTATTAGTTAATTCATACTTTTCCTTCCCATTTTTTTGGGTTCTCCTTTTCTGGAACTATGGAGTCAGGTGTTAGGTCTCACCTAGTTTCCCTCCTTATTCCTGTCTCCTTATTAACTTTTCTAGCATACATCTTCAACTCTACCGACCAGGTCTTTTTTTTTTTTTTTTAAATTTTATTTATTTATTTGACAGAAAGAGACAGCTAGAGAGGGAACACAAGCAGGGGGAGTGGGAGAGGGAGAGAGAAGCAGGCTCCCCGCTGAGCAGGAAGCTGGATTCGGGGCTTGATCCCAGGACCCCAGGGATCATGAAATGAGCAGAAGGCAGACGCTTAATGACTGAGCCACCCAGGCGCCCTCTACCTACCAGGTCTTGTACTGGATTCTTCATGTGGGTTTTACACTTTATTTCTAAATTGGGAAAGACAGACACAGCGGTGTGGAGCCTTCCCAAACAACTCCCATATCAGTCTCCGGCTCCCACCACTGGCTATGCCAGGCCGCGTCTGCTCTCTCTGGCTGTTCTGGGCTCTGTCCTAGCTCCTGCTCTTTTATTTTTATTTTTATTTTTATTTTTATTTATTTATTTATTTAAAGATTTTATTTATTTTTTGACAGAGAGACAGCGAGAGAGGGAACACAAGCAGGGGGAGGGGGAGAGGGAGAAGCAGGCTTCCCGCTGAGCAGGGAGCCCAATGCGGGGCTCGATCCCAGGACTCTGGGATCACGACCTGAGCCGAAGGCAGACGCTTAACGACTGAGCCACCCAGGCGCCCCAAGAAATAATTTATTATTATTTTTGAAGATTTTATTTATTTATTTGACAGCACGAGCAGGGAGGTTGGGGAGAGGGAGAAGCAGGCTCCCTGCTGAACCAGGAGCCCGATGCGGGGCTCTAACCCAGGACCCTGGGATCATGACCTGAGCCGAAGGCAGACGCCTAACGACTGAGCCACCCAGGTGCCCCCTAGCTCCTGCTCTTCTGTCCACCCTGTGGAGGAGGGAGCTTCCTAAGACATGGACATGTCCGTTTGGCACAAGCTCCTAGAGGCACCCCCCCCACCCCCACCCCAAGGTTCGGCCCACAGATGTAGGGAAGGTCTTGGGAACAGGGATCTGGGATGGGGATCTTACTTTGAACTTGGAGAGGTGCTAGACTGCCTTCTGCAGTCCCTGGGAGCCACGTGACATGGGCCCCTGTGCCCTCTGAGGGCTTTGTCTTCCTGCCTCTGGAGGTACCATCTGGACCTCAGGGTTTTGGGTTCAGAGATTCTCTGGGTCTAGGGGGTGGAATTCTGGGCTGTGGTCCCCCCGAGTGTCTACTGTGACATGTGGTTGGTTTTGTGTGGGCCTTAAATTATTTTTACATTTTTTTTTAAGATTTTATTTATTTATTTGAGAGAGAGAATGAGATAGAGAGAGCATGAGAGGGGGGAGGGTCAGAGGGAGAAGCCCACTCCCCGATGAGCAGGGAGCCCGATGCGGGACTCGAACCCGGGACTCCAGGATCATGACCTGAGCCGAAGGCAGTCGCTTAACCAACTGAGCCACCCAGGCGCCCTATTTTTACATTTTTATTCTCTTTTCTTTTTGACTTTCTGGGCTTTGCCTTAAGTCTGAGTGGGAGGCGAGAAGGCCTGGGAGCTGAGGGGATGGATGAAGACTGAGATGAAAAGCAGAAAAAAATGTTTTTCCTTTTAAATGGCAAGATTTGTTGGTACTCAGTTTCAGGGCCCAGCTTTTCAGTGGATATATTCAGTTCATGGCTTTGAGGTGATGTGGGATCGATAGGGGAGGAATATACACTTTCAGAGTTTCGCTCTGCATAAGGGCCCAGGGAAGCTGAGGAGGCCTGCCCTCTCCAGGACGGCAGGGCCCCAGGCAGGTGGCTGGAGCTTGCCCAGCATGGTGGCCCAGTGACACGCAGGCAGAGGCAGGACGGGGGGCCCTGTGGTTGGCGAGAGATCAGCCGAGCCATAAAGCTGTCTCTACGTCCTGACGGCAGGGTGTATTTGTGCCGTATCTATGCTGATCGGGCAGTGCAGAAACTCTGGTTGTGCTCACCAAGCGGCTGGGGGGTGCCCTCCACGGCCTCCAGGGTAGTCCAGGCCAGGCCAAGACACAGGCTCACAGAACCCAGGCTGGGAGAACCAAAGGCAACCCACTCAGACCTCCTGCCCTGTGTAAGAGTCTCTTCACTGAGCCATCACTGGCCTCCGGGCTGGGGGCTCGCACACCACGGTGGGAGGTAATTCAACTTGTAAGGCAGCTCTTGTCAGTAAATTATTTTCTGATCTGAGCATCCACCTGATGGTCCTCCTAGAGCTACCCGGAACACACGGAATCCTCTGTGCATGGCCCCTGATGTGGGGGGCAGCCCTCACCCACCCCGAGCTCCGGTTTTCTCCGTGAACTGGTGTTTGCCGAAGCATCTGCTCTCCCTTGCCATCTTCATGGTTCACTCATCTGGGCTGAGGGGGACCCTGCAGAAGGCATCTGACCCATGCAGGCCTCTCCCCCTCTCGAGTTGGCCATCGAAGCCCGGTTGGTGAGCCCTGGCAAGTGAGAGCTCCAGTGGGTCTGGAGACTCACACTGAGGCTCCTTTGTGTGTACCACAGACAGCGTTACTGAAATATAATTTACACGTCATATAATTCACCCATTAGAAGTACACAGTTCAGTAGTCTTAGCGTATTGATAGCTGTGAATCTGTCACCACATCTAATTTCAGAACATTTTCGTTACCCCAGAATGAAAACTTGTGGCCATTAACCGTGGCTCTCCACTTGCCGCCCCGGCCCTCCTGGCAGCGAATCTCCTAACCTACTTTCAGTTTCTGTGGATTTCCCATTTCTGGGAATTTTGCAAATTCCATTCCATAAATATGGAATTGTACCATATGTGGTCCTTGTGTCTGACTTTGAGGTTCATCACATTGTACCATGTATGAGCACTTTAATGCTTTTTTGTTGCCAAACACTAGCCAGTGGCATTTTGTATCATCTATTCAGCATTGGATACGCACTTTTGGGCTTTTTCCGTTTTTGGACTAGTTCGAATAAAGCTTCGATAAATGGTTGTGTACAAGACTTTGAGTGGACGTATGTTTTCATTTCTCTTGGGTCTCTATCTAGGAGTGGTCATATGGTAATTCTGTTTAATATTTTGAAGAACCGTCAGACTGTTTTCCAAAGTAGTTGTGCCGTTTTGTGTTCCCATTGGCAATATATGAGGATTTCAGTTTCTCCATATTCTCTCCAGCACTTGTTGTTGTCTGGTTTTTTTTTTTTTTAATTATAGCCATTTCAGTGGGTGTGAAGTGGTATCTCATTGTGGTTTTGATTAGCATGTCCCTAATGACTAGATGTTGAGCATCTTTTTATGTGCATTTTGGCCATTTACATGTTGTCTTTGGAGAAATGTTTATTCAAATATTTTGCCCATTTTAAAGTGGGTTATTGTCTTATGAAGTTTTAAGAGTTTATTATGTATTTCCAAATTAATTAGATATATGATTTACAAATATCTTCTCCCAGTCTATGGGTTGTAGTTTCACCTTATTGATGGTGTTGTTTGGCATGCAAAAGTTTTAAACTTTGATGAAATCCAATTTACCCATTTTTTCTTTTATTGCTTATGCTTTTGGTGTCACATGTAAGAAACCACTACCTAACCCAAAGTCTGGAAGATTTACTCCAATGTTATGTAAGATTTTTAACTTTTACATTTAGATCTGTGATTCATTGTGTGTTAATTTTTGTGTATGGTGTGAGAGGGGTCCAACTTCATTGTTTTGGTTATCCTATGTTCCTTGAATTGCTATATGAATTTTAGAATCAGTGTGTCAATCTCTGAAAACAAAACAACAGCTGGAGAGGTCAGAAGTGGTCAGATTCTGGAGAGATGCAGCAAATGACAATGGCAGGATTTGGGACCTGGGACAATCCCCAGGGTTCATGCGCGAGGAGCTGATGGCTGAGCTTGGGGAAGGAAAAGCTGGAGTCCTGTGAGAGGCTGATGTTATAAGCAGGGATGGAGTTGGAAGAGGAGTCTGTGGGATGGCAGTGGGGAGAGTGAGTGGAGTAGAAGGAGCCTGCACGGTGATGGAGGAGAGGCTCGGGGTGCAGGGGGAAGTAGGGGAACACCCAGCAGCCAAGGAGGGAGTCAATGTGTAATGGTGCACAATGGGGATATGGCATAGACATTAGTGATGATCTTCCACCCACTGTTTTGGTGGAGGGCTGTAGGCGGAGGCCAGTTGGAGTGGGGAGTGAGGAATAAAGTTAGCAAATTTGAGTTCCTTAAGAAACATGGTTACGCAGGGGGTGGAGATGGAGTGGTAGCAGGGCTGTGGTGTGGAGTCCAGATGGTTTGTGTTCTTTAAACATGGATGCCTCAAGCTTGCTGAAGAGTTGAAAAGCCCCAGGAAGGGTTCAGTTTAGAGGGAGTGATCAAATATTCGAGAAGAATATGGTTGATACACTAGGTACCATTTAATCAGTAGTGGGAAGGAGGGGTATAGAGCTCAGACGGAGAGGTTGGCTCAGCTGGCGTGCAAGACCTCCCTCCCTGTGTTGGGGACAGAGCAGAGACAGAGAAGGGCTGGGGCTGAGGGGCTGACATTTCTTGCTAAGTGGTGAGAACTTCTGATAAGTGTGCATTGGTGCGGGGGGAGCATGGGAGAGCCCAGATGTGGGCTCTCTCTGTGTGAAGACCACTCCCCCTTTGCATGCTGGGTGAGGGGCAGGTGGTAACAGCCTCTGGCTCCAGAGGCAGCCCATGGTCACCAGAGACAAAAGACCCAGTGAAGACTCTGAAAACATTTTGACTTTTTGCAACCACTGCCTGACCCCTTGCTCAAGCTTCTTGTCCTTTGTTCTTATTTTGGGGAGGGTGGGGGAGGTTTTGAACTGAGGGAGGTGTTAGGCTGTCAGTGCTGAGGCAGGGCTAGAGGGACAGTTGTCTAGGAACCCACTAGGAGGACATATCATTCTGTATGGGGCCCTCCAAGAGTTTGTGGGGCTGGGGGTGGGCACAAAACACCCGTGTCTGGAAGGAGAAATGGATGCCACCTGTGGGCCCATGGGTTTCCAGATGGCCGCCTGGGGGTCTCCCCAGGTACGGGAAGGAGGGCTTCATGCTGCCTTTTCAGGGGTCTGGCTGGGCTGGTTGCAGGTCTGCAGTGTTCTGAGGTGGGGTGGGTGGGTGGGTGTCATTGGTAGACAGACCTGGCTTTAGCCTGGGGCATGGCTCCGACCCAGTGGAGGGAGATGCCAACTGATCTCTCAGGAGAGTCCCCTCCCCGAGGACCCACATGTATCTGCTGGCAGGCCCTGGTTGCTTTTGGAGCTTCTCTGTCCACTAGAGTTCTGTAAAAGTGAGTTTGGGGCCTCTGTGGGGACAGACGCTGGGCAGTATGGAGCAGGCGGGGTGCACAGGTGTTACCGTCCTTGCCACCTGGTCCTGAGCGGCTTGTTTGCTGTTGTGTCTACGAGCAGGGTTTCAGAAGAACTCATCGGAGACATAAGAATCCAAGAAAAGAAGCTGTCTTGAGGAAAATGTGCTCTCCACTCGCACCTCCTGATGATAGAGGAAGTGATATTCTCATGCCTTCACTGCACCAGGCACGGGCAGGTCACTTTCTGCACGTGCTCTAAATCCCCAAGTGGTTCTTTCCTCCCACTTTATGTGTGGATGAAGAAGGTGACTTGCAGGTCAGGTGTGGGGCCAGGAACCAGATCTGCCTTACCCCCTGCCTCTCTGCCCCCTCTGCGTGTTGGCTGGTAGCATGACTTCTAGAAGCGGCATCTTGATGGGGCCCCCATGTCTCTGTGCAGGGCCTTCCTCTGGCCTGGGAACTCTATGGTTGTCTGGCATGTGGCGGCTGCCTCTGTGCAAGCTGGGCTGCTAGTTGCTCAGTGCATCCAGACAGGAGGGGTCTTGCCTGTGGTGGGGCCTGGCCACACGCACTTCCCAGGGGGGACAAAGAGGTCCCCGTGGGGGTTTCCCAGCAGCAAGAGGCACAGCTGCACTTCACTGGGCTTCTATTTATTATTTATTTTTTAATTTTTTAATTGTTTTTCCATTTATTTATTTATTTATTTTTTATTCTTATGTTAATCCCCATACATTACATCATTAGTTTTAGATGAAGTGTTCCATGATTCATTGTTTGTGCATAACACCCAGTGCTCCATGCAGAATGTGCCCTCCTCAATACCCACCACCAGGCTAACCCATCCTCCCACCCCCCTCCCCTCCAGAACCCTGTTTGTTTTTCAGAGTCCATCGTCTCTCATGGTTCGTCTACCCCTCCGATTTCCCCCGCTTCATTCTTCCCCTCCCGCTACCTTCTTCTTCTTCTTTTTTTTTCTTAACATATATTGCATTATTTGTTTCAGAGGTACAGATCTGAGATTCAACAGTCTTGCACAATTCACAGCGCTTACCAGAGCACATACCCTCCCCAGTGTCTATCACCCAGTCACCCCATCCCTCCCACCCCACCCCCCACTCCAGCAACCCTCAGTTTGTTTCCTGAGATTAAGAATTCCTCATATCAGTGAGATCATATGATACATGTCTTTCTCTGTTTGACTTATTTCACTCAACATGATACCCTCCAGTTCCATCCACGTCGTTGCAAATGGCAAGATCTCATTCCTTTTGATGGCTGCATAATATTCCATTGTGTATATATTCCACATCTTCTTTATCCATTCATCTGTCAATGGACATCTTGGTTCTTTCCACAGTTTGGCTATTGTGGACATTGCTGCTATAAACATTGGGGTGCACGCACCCTTTCGGATCCCTACTTTTGTATCTTTGGGGTAAATACCCAGTATTCACTGGGCTTCTAATAGTGACTATAGTTTGCTGCCAAAAATTTCCCAGGAAAAGGAGGAAATTGCATTAAGGTAAAGCTGGGTCCTCATAAATGGGGTGTGTGCCTTCTTTCACTTGGCTCTACATCCCAGGGGCCCAGCACTAAATGCATCACTGGGGTGCTGTTAGGCTCCTTCAGCCAGAGGAGGCAGGAGCTGCTGTTTAGAGGTGGCAATGCTGGAGCAGATGTTCGGAAGGCCCCAGTGTTTCGCCTGAGCTGATGCGGGGCCATGCTCCCGCAGGTTCTACCTGCAGACCTCCCGGGGCAGGTGAGAGTATCACACAGAAAACCAGAGGTGCCTTCACAGAGACTTGCAGCTCACTTTGGCTGGCTTCCCTGAGGAGCAGAAGAGACTGAGGGCTGAAAGAGCTTGTCCCCCTCAGCTTCTAGGGTACCCCGCTGGGGTGTGAGGAGGCGGGAACAGTCCTGCTCCTGCCAAGATCTTAGGATCTTGTGTCCTTCCCTCCAGCTGTTAGTGAGCTGTGCTCCAGTTACCTCATAGATTTACAGGTGTTACCATGACAAGAAATTTCGCCTGGGCCTTGCAGCTCAGCCCCATGTGCAGGGTTCTTCCTGGGAGGTATGTGTAGAAAGTCAACCCATGTACTTTGCTGCCTGGGGTCTCCCAGCTTCCACTGTCACCAGAGTTGCAAGGGAAACTCTCATCCCCCTGTCCAGTGTGATGGGTGATTTTTGTTGGCTCACCTCCTGAATTTCCTCCCTTCCACCTCTGGGATTCTTCGTCTTCCAACCTCACACTGTTTGCAGCATCTTCCTTGTGAGTTCAGGGCAATCCCCCACATTCCCAGCATAGGTTTGGGAGTGTGAATACCCAGTGGGTGCCTGGTCCCATTTGGAGCGTGCTGTTGACTGCTGGGCACCCACTCAGGAAGAACCACACTGCTCACACTTCCTTGGTGGAGGCCAGTCCTCACAGGGTCCCCTGCAGGTGACCCATAGCTCAGTGAGAGGAAGGCACACAGTAGGTGCACACAATAGGTGTCAAATCCTGGTGGTTTTACTCATTCCTTTGAAGACCTTGCATTAGGCCATCTCCTTGACAACCAATCTGCTTCCTTCTGTGTTTGTGCTCCTTGAGGTCACAGGAGGCCCTTTAATGGGATGGAGACATTTTCAGACAAGAGGATGCTCTGGCTGGAGCCACAGGGCTGCCTGGGGCAGGAGTGGTGGAATTTTAGAAAAACAGCATTTGGAGTGCATGTCAGAAGCATGAGGGGAAGAAAGATAATGGGAATGACAGCACTGTGCTGACCTACCTTCAGCAGAATCCAAACTCACTTCTAAAGAGAAGCGGAGAGCAGAACGCAGGAACACTCATTTCCTGTTTTTATTGTTGGTTACTTAATGACCTTCCTTTGAAACGCTGCAGTTGTAGAAAGCTAGTTGTCATGGAAACAGGGAGTGCCACGCAGGGAATAGGCATTTCTTTGTCATGTCCAGCTGATGCCTTCAGCCTCTGCTTAGACATGTGAATTTATGTGCAGAATTAAATATTAACTGGAGACATTGCCCCAGAGAGAGGCAGAAACAGGGAGAGGAAAGATGGCGGGAACCAGGGCAGAGGGGAGGCAAAGTGTCCGCCGACCTCACCTGACTTGCACCAGCCCCCTGTTGGAGCGGCTGTTAGTGGAAACCACACCGCTCTGAGGCAGGAAGATGGTGCAGGGGTGCAGGGTGCTAGGAGCCTCTGAGGAGCATCCCAATCAGAGACTGGTTTTCCATAGAGAGCTCCTGCCCCTTGTCCCTGGAACAGCCATGGGGCCACAACCTTGCACATCTTTCTGGTGGATTCCAGAAAGGGGGGATTGCACAAATCCTGTGGAAAAGAGCGGTCCAAGTTTCTCCATCTCCCTCCCTTGCGCTGCCTTCATTAGGTTTTCTTTTTCTGACCCCTCAGAAAATGAGTTCCGGGGTGAGCTGCTGAGTCAGAGGTGGACACAAGGAGACAAAGCCAGCAACTGCAGGACCTCGAGGCTCCTCCTGGGCAGACGCGGCAAGGTGAGATGCTTGGAAGGCAGCCCCTGTCCTGCCATTTGCCCCCCACCCAGGGTCTGGGCAGGGGTCCTTCTCACTTCCAGGCATGGGGCACGGAGGTGATTTTGGTCTGGTCACCATTATTCTTGAGTAGGTAGAGGGTTAAGTGGGGCTAGGACCATCAGTCATCTGGTCACGGTAAACTTAAAGGAAGAAAAATGACTCTGAATAGAGTCAATGTGACAGCAGAGTGTCATCTCAGGGCAAGTCCCTGCTCTGGGTCTGGTCACACCTGGGCTGCCTCCGTAGCTGTTCCCCGGGCCCGCTGAGAATCCTTGGTAGACTTGGCTGCAGGAGCTCATGAGGTCTGTTGACTTTGTTTATTTTCATCTTCCCAAGTGGAGGCAAATGGCACATGCTGTCTCGTACCTGCCTAGAACTCACTGATGGCCTCGCCAGAGATGCTCCCAAACCCAGGGCATGCCATGTGCTTACAGCCACACCCAACCTCCAATTCTAGAACCTCCCAGGATGCACTCTGGGTGATCCCGGCTTCCCAGAGTCTGGTGACCCTCAGAGGTGGAAGTAGGGATGAAAACAGGCCTTTGGGCATTCCTTTCCAGACCTAAAATCCAGTCTCTCATTTCCTTCAGGTGGAGATGGTCCCCATCAAGGATCCTAGCCATGAGTCAGGGCATGGCCACCCAGATGTGATGGCCCAGGGTGTGGACAGGAAGGGCTAGAAAGTTTGAGGCAGCAAGTTTATTTGAGGATGTTTTAGTTTCCTTTGAACCTGGTGACTAGGATATTGTTTTTAATGGGTCTCTCCTGGCACCTTGTTAAGCACTTCCACTCCCACTTTCATTCCTGTAGGCTTGTCAGTGTTCTGCTGTGTTGGAGCCTGAGGCAAAAGGAAAAGTCGGTAGTACCAGTCCTATCTTTATTTAAATTTTGGGTATTTTGTTCACCATGGATTTTTGGCATTAATTTTGTTATTTTGAAATATTGCATTAAACCGTTATCTCAATCACTGAGTTTTTGTTTCCCACCTTAAATTTACACCTGGGTGAATACCTCACTCATCTCTTCCCTGGGCTGAGCATTCAAACAGAGACTTTGTGACTGAAAGAGTTATCTGATCTGAGGTCAGGGGCTCTGGATGACATGTCTTGACAAGTGTGGGAGGTGTGTGAGGGACAGCGCCGGCTGACAAGCTCAGAGGGTGCAGGACCTGCTGTGAGCAGCCTGGTGGCCTGTGCTCAGGCTTTCCAGGCAACAACTGCTCCATTACAGAGTCTTCCCTCTAGTTTGGGCAGATAGGGCCTGAGTAACTGTTCTGAGCAGAGAAGCTAAGAGGCCAGAGAAGGAGGGAAGATGTGCCTTTGACAGGGTGGGTTTCCAGAAGGACTGCAGGGCTGGCCCAGGTGGTATGTGCTCACTGAGCAGGCTAGGGGAGGCCGAAGCAGGGGGGCAGTGGTGGCCACGGGAGAGCAGAGCATCACACAGTCAGGGTGGACTGACTTTATATGGGGGTTGGTGGGTGATGTGGACTTCTGTGTCTGGAGGGTGATGGGAGTATAGCGCTTACCACCTGCTGCGTCAGCACCAGGGACGTGGACAGCTCAGAGACGGGCTGAGAAGGGGCCATTAGTAAGTGCTTGTGTGTTTGGGGAAAGTGCTGGGCATTGAGCTGTTTATTTTTATTTTTTAACTTGAGAAAAGGAGTAGGCATTGATGGTAGGTCCTTAAAGTACTTCTTGACCTTAAGAATGAAGCATTTGGGCTCCAATCACGTAAGCAATGGAGAACTCTGGGTATGAATCCAGGAGAGGGCTGATTGCATGGAGGTCTAGCAGTCCTTCCTGACAAGGGAGGGGGTACCACTGTGCATGACCTTTCTGGCCTGCTTCACTGGATGTGACTAGATTTCTACCCTTGGGTAGGTAGAAATTCCATTTACGTTGGAGTTTTAAACAGATGGACCCACACATAGCTGCTTTATCAGAGTGTCTACAATATAGCTGTAATTTTTAAAAAAGATTTATTTGAGGGAGAGAGTGCACACGAGTGGGGGGAGGGGCAGAGTCAGAGAGAGAGAGAGAATCCTCAAGCAGACTCCTCGCTGAGCATGGACCCCTGACTTAGGGCTCAATCCCAGGACCCCTGAGACCATGACCTAAGCTGAAACCAAGAGTCAGATGCTCAACCAACTGAGGCACCCAGGTGCCCCTATAGCTGTAATTTTTAAAAATTAATTAATTAATTAATTTTAAATTTGCAGTACAATTAACATACAGCATTATATTAGTTTCAGGTGTACAATACAGTGATTCAATAATTCTGTACATTACTCAGTGCTCATCACAATAAGTGTGTTCTTCATCTCCATCACCTGTTTCACTCATCCCACCAACTATGTTCCCTCTGGCAAAAACCAGTTTGTTCTCTATAGTTAAGATTCTGGGTTTTTTGTTTGTTTGTTTGTTTGTCTCCATATAACTATAATTTTTAATTTGGGGATTTGCATGAGCCCCAATCCCCTGCTCAGAGATGTTAGGATAACCCCTCCCAAGACATGTGTTAAATAATGCTTCCTGGGGTGTCCTTTCTACAAACCAAGGAAAAGCCTGCTCTATTCAGCTGCCAGTAGGTCATACAATGGGTGGAATGTCAGCAGAATTTCAGAGACACAGTGGGATGCCCCCCAAAGGGGGACAGAACTATCATTTCAAGGAGCAGGGGTGCTGTGATGGCCATGGGTGGGGAGCAGGGCTGTGGGCATGCGGTTTAGCCTCACAGATCAGGGAATGGAAAGCTGAATGTGTGCAGAGGGTTCCTGAGGTGGTAGAACTCGTACATCTTCGAAGAAGGAGGCTGCTCTTCGGGCTGACCTTGATCCGGCATGCAGGTACGTGTTCAAAAGAATGGGAAGCCAGGGAGGTTGTGCAGGCAGGCAGCATCTGGGACTGGAGATGCAAGGCTCTGAAAGATTCCACTGGAATGCTTGGTGGGGAGAAGCAGCAAGGAACACATTTTAATGCTGCTCCTAAATCCTTCAGTGGTGGGAACATGGGTCTGCTGGAAGGGCTTCCTAGTGGTAGTGTGCAAGTGGGCATCGCCCTTGGCTATGCACACTCGAGAGAATACAACAAACCCAGATTGCTACTCCTCCCCCACCCTTCCCTCCCCTGGAGAAAGGGGACATTGGCAGATGCTGTTGCCGCCAACAGGGTGGGTGACAGCCAGTTTGCTGCCACTCCTGTTATGTCCCTCTGCCCTCCTCATCCCACGTCACCCCTTCCTCCTAGGCAGGTTTGCCTTTGGTCTCCTGGGAGTCAGTGATGCCCCCCTCTCTTTGTCTAGGTCTTCCAGGAGGGAAAACACTGAAACCCACCCACAGGGACACTATAATCCATATAATCTTGTGGATTTAAAAAATTGTCCTAGGTTCATTCTAATTTTCCAGCTTTGCTAGCCGTTGGAACACATTCTAAATAAAATGGAACACTAACCTGTCTCCTCCTCCAGCCCAGCGCTGAGATGAATGACCCCCATGGTCAGGGGGCCTGGAACCCCCACCCAGCTTCAGGCTCTGGTATTTGTTCAGTCCCTTCTGACTGCTCCTGGCCATATTCCCCAGTTCCAGGGCCTCAGAGACATTTCCAAGTATCGCCATTCGTCTGTTGGTCTGTCTGTCCGTCCTTACAGAATATGTGCTGGCCAGTGAATGAAGCCCTGTAGGAGAGGCACTGACCTTGAAAACATGACTGGGTGTTCACATTGAGATGAGGACCACGAGGGAAATGAACAGGCACAGAATGGAGAGTGAGGGGGAGAAGGTGGGAAATGGGAGGCACAGGCCTGACTTTTGAGAGGCCACCCAGGGACGTTTCCTGCTTCCCAGGACTGGAGCACCTCCCACCCTGAGGCCATCACCCCTAAGACACTCAGGTCCTCACTGACTCCCTGAGCCTCCTCACTCCCACCCAGGCTCCCAAGTCTGAACAGTGCCCTCCCTCCTGAGCTCTCCCTTAGGGTGAGGACCCTGCCACCTGGCTACTGAGGCCTGCACGCCTCCTGCCAGGACACCGGCAGGGGCTGTGGAGGCAGGACAATTTCAGCATGAATTCTGTTCTTTGTCCCACCCTTAGCCATCCATGCAGAAGAGCAGGGACATGCATAGGGTGGAGAGGAGCTGTGAGGACCTGGGAAGAGCCCAGAAGACGTGAGGGAGGGAGAGAAGGAGAATGTATGAGAGAGAGGGGGGAGGGGGACCCCTCCAGTGACTACCACAGATGTTCCTGAACTTGGAGGTGGGTTGGGGGGTCAGGAGGCAGAGCCGGCCTCTGAGGGTAAAGGCAAAGATTGGCACAAAGTCTGTTGGGCCTCATCACATACCTTGTGAAAAATCTCGGACTGGGCATTCTTGGACATTGAGAGTCTATCTCTCTGCTTTCTTCCTGACTGTGTGTCTGGCTTCTGAGTGCATTTCTGAGAATCCAGACAAATTTATGGGTTTCAAGGCTGCATAATTACTGCATTTGCTTTTTTGGTCCCCAAGTTTGTAAATGTCCAACTTAGGAACTCAGTTTTGGCAAGGGTGCTACACAGATGGATCTGAAAAGGGGCTGGTCTTTGTAGAATGATGTTGTGAGAACCGTTTATATTTAAAAAGAGCTTATGTGATGAATCTTGACTTTATAAAGAAATACAAAACAGAACAAAATAGTAACACCTTCTTGAGTGAGACCCATTATATGGCACTAACAAAGCAAGTTAAAAGGAAGGATGAAAAGACAATTCTCTCTGGTTAATGGATGTGGCAAAACAGGGTGTATTTGCATTTGTAAATGATTCTCCTCCCCATAGTTTTCCCATTGAAGACAGAACTATTGAAATATTAATTAGAGTGGACTGATGGTTTAAGGAGCACAGGGAAGCTGTAAGACAGGCTCCTGGTGGCAGAATGAAGGTGGCTCACAGAGACAGAGCACAGACGATGCTCTTGAGAGAGATCACTGCCCCGCAGTGAGAGTGGGGATTGAGGTTGGCTTGGCTGTGACAAGGGGGCCTTTTCGCCCTGCAGGTGAGAGACCATTCCGTTATTTCTGGGCTGTACAAAAATAAACACGTGATTGGCTTGTGCTTGGAACAAGTGAAGGGTTCTTAAAAATAAATCAGTGAAACACTGGGACGTGTCTCGTCTTTGCACCGATGAGTGACCTGCCTTTGTGTGGTGAGGGACAGAAGGCCCTGGGGGGCTGCTAGGAAGCCAAGTAGTAGCATGATTCCAGGTGATGCTGGGCTGTATGGGCATTGGTTCTCCATCTACAACACAGGGAGGGAGGCCATCAGAGAACCCACCTCTGAAGAACTCTCAGCTCTCTAGGAAGGAAAACAACGGACATCGAGTGGAGCTGGTTTTACCACAGCTCTGCCCAGACGCTTCCGAGGCAGCCACCACTGCTCCTTTCAAACAGCCCAGAAATCAAAGTCTCCCCGCTTCCTTGTTGATGTCCTACATCACCCTCTCACAGATTCATTCTCATATTAAAGAGCTAACCTGTTTTTCCTCCTATGGTTGAGCTTTTTTCCCCCCTTTTAAAATCAAAGCTACAGGCACTGAAGAGAACTTCTCACTTATTGACCATTTGATGCAGATAAATTGCAAATGGAAAGGTGCTCAGCAAAATGAATGTCACAGCTGTTAGCTTCATCAATGGGAGCTCGTAGTTTGCAAGCAGCGCCCATTACGCATCCCTGCAACCCTCTCTATTCTGTGCTCTTTGAATAATTTATCTGCAGGAAATCCAAATTGCCAAGGCACGCTTTAACCTAGCAGAATGATTGCCAATTTCCTTGGGAAAACTGACAAAAAAAAAAAAAAAAGGCTGTAGATTGCATTTCAGCTGAAAGCAGGCGCCCGGCAATCAGACGCATTAGCTCCATTGTGCGGCCTACATGGGAAGGCATTGCGCTTGGGCCCAGTGCAGATGACATTTGAAGGCTCATAAATGTAATGAAGTCCCTTTGACACCTGCCCCTCTCTTCACTTTAAATGTGAGTCATTGGTCCACGGGGAACCTCTGCTTTAAAAATAGAGATTATAGTAATTGTCTTCCGTGCTATTGGAAGGCTGTAATAAACGCACAGCCCCTGACACTGGGCTCTGCAGCCTGGGGTCGACAGGTTGCATAAATTATCCCAGGTTTTGGTTTTTCTTCCTTAACAAATCACATAAATCGTTGTATGTTAGTGCCGCCTGTGGGGGAGGTTTACTTTGCAAATTTCATCTTCCTAAACAGGGTGGGGGGATTCCCTTCCTCTCCTTGGCGGGTCCTCTGTACCTCAGAGCTCAGACTTGTCTCTTGCAGGTCTCTGGGCTCTAAAGCCCACTTCTGTTGCCCTTCCTTCCTTTCTCCTGCTGCCTGGCCTGGCCTTTGACAAGCCTTGGTTATGGCCTGGGACAGATGGAATTGCTCCCTCCCCTTCCTGACCACAGGGACAGGTGGTGAGCCCTGTGGGGCTCATGGGATGCACAGGACACACCTTGCCAGAAAGAGGCCCCTCCCCACCTGGCCTCAGAGACAAGGAGCACTTCGGGGGTCCCACCTACCCCCTACCTCTTCATTACCTATCTGCCCGGATTTGTCATGGGTGACATAGGTCCAAGATTCTATGTGATGACCTATAGCCCCAGGGGGCATCCCGTCCTCGGGCTTCCCTGTGACTCTTGTCCCCAGGCTTCACCCTCCTGAGGGTTTTTCTTTGACTCCCTCACAGGACTATGTGGACAGTGTTCCCCATGGAAGTTGGTCAGGGGCAGGGAATGTGGGGGTGCACTGATGGGCTCAGGTGGGGTGGCCAGAGGAGGTGAGGGGTCTGCACTGTGTGGGGTGCCCTGTCCCCCTTGGGATGCCCCACTCACCCACTCCTGGGAGAAGTGACATCCCTGGGAGGGTGGCCCGTGTGTCCTGTCCAGATGGCCCCTTGGCTTGCATTCTTTTTTTTTTTTTTTTAAAGATTTTTATTTATTTGACAGAGAGACAGTGAGAGAGGGAACACAAACCAGGGGAGTGGGAGAGGGAGAAGCAGGCTTCCCGCCGAGCAGGGAGCCCGATGCAGGGCTTGATCCCAGGACCCTGGGATCATGACCTGAGCCGAAGGCAGACACTTAACGACTGAGCCACCCAGGCGCCCCTTGGCTTGCATTCTTGCCCGAAGCTGCCTTCCACTTGAGACTGCTTCCCACGTCTAGAGCCACACTGTCCAGCACAACGGCCACGGACCCGTGGCATGTGGCCAGCCGATCTCAGATGTGCTGTGAGTCCAGGAGACATGCAGGGTCTCTATGAGTTAGCACAAAACAGCATCCCACTCACAGTTTTTTCATTGATTACTGTTGAAATGATAATGTTTTGGGTAGATTGGGCTAGGTAAGGGTTAGTACTAAAATCCACATCATGTGTCCTTTTACATTTGTAATGTGGCTGCCAGGACACTGAAAGCACTGTGCTGACTTGCGTTCTGTTCCCACTGGGTGGTGGTACCTCACTTCTGGGAACACACACTCCGTGAGCACGTCCCGTCTCATGTTAGGGATGGTCTGGTTCCTGAGCTCAGGCCGCCTGTCCCTGGGCTCCCTCCGGGATGGCATGTGGTAGAAATTGAAGTCATTCATTTTCTGGACACTTTGTGGAGGCCCATTCGGGTCCCGTCCATCTGTTTCTAAGAGGATGACCCTAGTGTGGTGGGGCACTCACTCCAGTGGAAGCCAGGCTCCGGGGCCCAGTTGGTGACCTGCCATGAAGCATGAGCAGTTGGCACCCCCAAGTGAGCAGTGGGTGGTGCTCCTCAGCCTTGCCAGGAGACCATGTGCCAAGAATCCTACCATCCACGAGGATCCAGCAGGTGGGGCAGGGCTCTTGCTTGAGGTTCCTGTGGGGGTGGAAACGTGGGGGCAGCGCAAGGGCCAGGAGCAGGGCCGGGAATAGGGCCAGGAGCCGTGGTCTCCCCCCCTGAAGCACCTGACCCAGGCCTGTTGCCCCCGGGTCTCAGGTCTTTTCCTCCTGCGAGCCCACCCCTTGTCTTTCTGTGTCACAGATTCACCGTGGCCAGGTCAGCTGCAGGCCCTGCGCAGCCCTCTGGGGGTGGTTCTGTGTTTGGCCTCCGTTAACATCGCAGTTGTTCTTGCTTGCAGATGAGCTTAGAAAATGAGGATAAGCGGGCTCGCACGCGCTCCAAGGCCCTCCGAGGTGAGTGCCGCCCCCTCCCAGCAGTGAGTCCTAGGTCCTAAAGCAGCAAATGCTGCGTTGCTCAGGAAAGCAGAACCCCACAGTGATGACCAGGCCCTGGGCGCTCCTCCCCTCCTACCTCCTGTGCACTTGGGCCCATGATGTCTGGTGCCTGCGAGGTCTGCTGTGGGGTCCAGACAAACCTGCCTGGGTGGAGGTGAGGAGGCAGACGGCTCCACAGAGTGGGGAAGGCAAAGCTCAGTCAGGAGACCTTTCTGTTTGGAGCTGAAATGCTGCCAGGCTTCTGCCACAGACTCCTGCCCTCCCAGGGTGTCAGTCTTGGTGCTGAAGGGAACTGGCAGTGGGCTGGGGGGATCCCTTGGCCGGCTCACCTCCCTGACACCGTAAGCACACACTGGGCCATGGCTGCATGTCCCGTGCGTGGAGTGGCCAGAACGCTGAGCTTCTCGGGCGAGCGGCTCAGTTGGACCCCTGTGCATTTTTACCCCCAGTGGCCCCATCACCAGGGGCCAGTCGCTTGGTTCTCTCCGTCCAGCTTCATCTGCTGGGTCACGTTTCCTGTCGGAAGCTGACTTCCAGCTGCAATTAGAGAACGAGATACTGTCCTGGCCCTGAAGGCCAGGAGAGCCGGCATTAGGTGGGGGCACCTGACCCACTCTGCAAAACCACCAGCCTCTTGCGGGGAGTCTGGTGCAAGCATCGGGGGAGAGGTGGCAGCTCACTCCATTGGACCCTGCAGGACATTCCAGGAGGTCAGGAAAGGATGGGGTTCAGTTTTCACTGGGGTTGCCTCCGCTTTTTTCCATCTGTGCCATGAGGACAATGTGCCTTTTCAGTTCGGACTCCCACATATGTTTCCCTGTTTCTCTCTTTCTCTCACCCAGTGCCCCCAGAGCCCACAGGTGCCGACCTCAGGTAAGAAAGGCTTTCTGCTAGCACCCAGCATTGCGCATGCTTGTGACCCCCAAACACCCCAAATGTCCCACATGGGGCACTTTGTGTTGCCCAACTGTACTCCTGAACCCCTTTCCTCCTTGCCATGAGTCCCACTGTCTTCACCTTGCCTCTGCCCTCTCCCACCTCTGTCTCGGCCCTACCACGCAGCCAGCCTTGAGACAGGGGCACAGATGTGCTGGCCCCTGGTCACCACCAGGACCTGCCTGTCACCATGGTCCCCAGCCAACAACAAGGTGCTGTATTAGGGGGCTCTCACAAAGGCTTCTGTGTCTGGTGGCCGGAAGCCCCATTTGGCCAGAGATGAGAGAACAGGCTGCCGAGGTCCCCAGTTGTCCATGGACTCCAGGTGCTGACAGTGGTTGGTGTGTTGGTGATCTCCAATGGCTGAGCTCTGTGACTTTGCAGATTCTAGGTCATATCTCACCAGGGATGAGCATCCTGAGGAGGAAGGGAGGACAGCCCACTGTAGGGATTGCTGGGTCCGAGCGGGAGGGGCCAGGTCGACTTGCCCTTACCTGCTGGCTTCTGTCCTGGGATTGGCCCCTGGAATTGGAGCGGGGGGTGACCAGAGAGAAAGCCCACCCAGCTGGTGTGTCAGGGCTGTCCAAGAACCACCCACACGACCTTCGAACTTCAGACTCTTCAGGCTCTTGGTGCTGTTTTGCTTAGACAGTGCTGATGATGTCCAGTAACCGACAAGGAAAACCAGCCTCAGATCCCCCTGTTTTCTGAGGAGAGGGAGTGCCAGTGTCTTCCTGCTCTAACAGGAAAGGGGAAAGGGAAGTGGTGCTCGCGGAGGGTCCCAGCGTGTCGGGTGGGCATCAGGGGCCCCCTTTAATTGTCACAAATTCCCCACAAGACGAAGCCAGGCTTGGGCTGCAGCAGAGCCGACCTGCCAGAGGCTTGTCCTTGGGGGACAGAAGGGCTCCAAGCCCACCTTCTTTCCCACAGAGCCCTCAGCCCCCAGCATCCCGGGACGGCGGGCAAGGGCTTCGTTGGTGTGGTGCTCCGCCCACGTGGAGGGGCCAAGAGGGACGACCACACCTCAGTGGGGTTTCTGTGAGCTTCTGGACTCCTAGCTGGGGACACACAGAACATTCCAGTTTCTGAGGGCCCTCTGCCCCCAGCCCGGAGTCGCCTTTCCTGTGACACTGCATCTGGAGCTTCAGGGCTTCCTAATTCTCAGGGGGAAAGATTCTCACCAAACTGAAGAAGTCTGGGGCCAGGGCCGTCTCCTTCTTCACCAGAGTTGTTGATGGCTGGTTTTTGCCAATCAGGACAGTGAGAGGAGCCCAGAGTGTCCCCACGTCCCTCTAACCTTTGAGGCAGTAAGTTAGGGACAGAAGGGAAGGGGCACAGAGGGAGGCCGGGTGCTCAGGCTTGTGACGGGCTCTACAGTGGCTGCACAGCCCAGTTTTGCTCTCAGGAGGCACTGCCTGGTGCTATTGTTACCTCATTGGTGAAGGGAAACCGAGGCTCGGAGGGTTCCAGTTTGAGCAGAAGAGCTGGATCAGACGTGCACTGCTCAAAGCCCCAGCCCAGGTCAGAGGGCGCGAGGGTGAGGGTGGAAAGGCCAGTTGGAAGCTCTGCAGAACACGGTCCCTGGAAGGGAGGCGCCCTCTGACGGGTGGACCAGCGGATGCTCAAAGGGGCTGGGGACACCGGAGGGGAGAGAAGGCTTCCAGGAGGAGGCGCCCCTTCCCCTGGGCATGTGATGCTCAGCAGAGGACATCTTCAGGACAGTGAAGGGGAGGAGGCTGGGCATAGGACTCGAGGAAGCTCTGGGTTTTGGTAACAGCAATTAATTTTGGCAACAGATAAAGTTATGGAGGGACTTGCAAAGGCAGATCCAAAGAGCTTGCTCTCATAATTTTGAAATAGCAGAAGCAAAAATGACTCTGAAGATAGAATTGTTTTGAAATACTCTCAGAGAGGATCCAGCCATGAGAGGATTATATGAGCACCTTCAGTAATCGTGTGGTCTCAACCTACTTCCTCGGTAATGGTGAGACTGTTACAGTTTTTAATGGAGAAACTAGGGATGAATGCATTGACATTAATGTTTTAGCAACAAGATCTTCAACAATTCCTCAAGTTTTGGGGAATGGCTGCTTGGATTTGAGTGGAGTAGTCTATGCCAAAGAATCGCACATGTCCTGCCTGGAAGGTGCCTGTCACTCCTGTGTCCCCACGGCTCGCGGGCCATGAGCTACGCCTGGGGCTGTGATCTGTGGTGCGCTCGTGCTTCTCACTCCTTAGCTGCGCACATCAGCCCCAGGGGCACCTCTATGCCATGAGGACGGACAGACACCGCAAGCCGGGCTGTCTTCCCCAGCTCACCGGTGCCTCTGCCCTGTCCCGGTGAGGCTTACACCGTGGGCGTCAGTGCAGGGAGAACATGACCTGGAGCAGGATGTCATGATGTTAGATAAACTTATGCAGAATCACTGGAAGGGAGAGCCAAGTTAGGGTGAAGCTCTACTGTGGGACTTGCTCCATGGATGAGGGACGGTTGCCTCCCTGTCCCAGAATTTGGCCACTGTCCCCTGCCCCAGTTTGTATTTTCCCCAGCTCAAGCAGGCTCCCAGGAAGCTGCTTGCTCTTGGGGTAGTGGCATGGTGGTTGTTAGTTGCTGAGCTGAGCAGGAGGCTGACCAGGAGCAATCAGGGCTCTGATTGCCTTCTCCCACCTCTGGAGCCCATGTTGCTTCTCTGTGCCCTGGATTTAACACCGAGTGCCCAAGAGATAGCAAACGGACCTGGTGGTTTTTCCTTTGCATCAGTGAATAACCGGTAGACACTTCCATTTGTGTCTTAGTCTGGGACCATCTGCTGCCACACAACCTTGGAGTGGCTCTTTTGGAGGTGTTGGCTAGTGGGAAGGTGAGGCACCTGCCTCCTCTGCAGGTGCAAGCCGCCGGACCCCTTCCAGAGCACCTTCAGGGTTGTCTCCAAGTTCGAGGAGAGTTGCCCATCTGTCATACCTGCATCTGGGTTCCCTTACCTGAGGGCCTCCTCTGAGCCAGTGACCAGCTCCTGCCTAGGGGACAGATGGGAATGGAGGTGGGTCCTCCACCTGCCTCCAGGGGGCTGGAGGGAAGTCAGTCCCTTTGAGGGGTGGTAGCTGAGTTCAGGGCTCCGGCTGGGATTTGGTTCTTCCTGGCCTCGGCCTTGACTTCCCTTGACACCTGCTGTTTATGGTTAGATGCCCCAAAGCTGTCACCAGGACTCTGCCCCGTGCTGACTGTGAGCAGGCCCTCTGCAAGCCTCCCTGCCTATGTTCCTGTCTCTGCCACACTCAGGGAACTACATGGGGGAGTTCAGGGAGAAGGCTTGGCTGCATCTGCCTCCTCCCCCAGGCTGGGAAGAGGCTCCTGAGGTCTGGAACTGGTGCTGCTTCTTCACTTTGGCCCCGAGGACCCTGGGGGCACCAGTGATGTCACCCGGGGCGCGCTTGTAGGGGAAACGGTGCGAACCGTGGGGCATTCAGCCAAGTCTCCCGTCGCCGCGTCGTGGAAAGCAGGAGTGCGGGGGCTCCAGCTTCTTCTCCCACAGTGGTCCTCACCTGCTCCAGACGTGTGGGCTCTCGGCCTGTCCCGCTGCCGCCTGGGCTGGAGGCCAGGACTCCTGTGAACTGGTGGCTGGAGGTGTGGCTCGGAGCTGGTGACGTGTTTAGGGGCAGTGCCCGTGGCCTACAGGGCTCACAGCAGCTGTTACGTAATTGCCTGGTTAACTCAGTGATTAATCGGCTAATTGGACCTCAGCTTCAAATCCCCAGTAACAAGGACCTTTTGTGAAGAGTCTCAAAGCTAGCTCTTGAGAGAGAGAAAGCAAGCGTGGGGCATCGATTTTAGTATAGACAGGCCCGGGCAGCAGTAAGTCCTGTCTGTCTAGAAAGGAAATCCACAATAAAATGTGGCATGTCTTCCCTCCCTCTCCCCTTCCTCCCTCCCTTTCTTCTCTCTCTTCCCTTCCTCCTTTCCTTTCTTCCTTTTAAAATCATGAAAACCAGCCCTAAGATCAGCCATGGTGGCCCCAGCTTGGAGGGCTGCAGGGAGACTGCTGCTCCCCCCAAAAGCTGCTGTTGAGCTCAGGGTGGGTGGGGCTCTGCCTCCATCGACTGTCCTGTTTCTCCCTGACCTGTCCATGAGTCAGATGAGCCCCACAGTGCATTACAGTCAGGCCCATGATCAATCAAATTAGAAACCATCAGACGTGTCTACCCAGAGGTCAAGGGCCTTGCCTCTCCTGGGGCCCACCCTGTTCTTCCCTCGCAGGATCTGGGAGAGCCTGATCTGAGGTGGGGAGCTCAGACCATGTGATGCCAGTCCTGTTAAAAACAAGGTCTTCCCATCTTGGGCACCTTGGGATGGCCCCTCCAAAGAGGGGGCACCAGTGATGGGAAGAGGTTCCCATGTGTTCTCCCATTTCTCTGGGCATTAGCTTGCCACTCTGGAACAGGATGTGATGTCCGCTTCTTGCTGTCTGTGGTCCGTGGACGTGCCCAGCAGCCCACAGGATCTTGGCCTTGCATGGAGTGGACTCCAGGATTGGGTGGCATACCCTGTGCCCATGATCAGAAGTTTCCAGGGCTTTCTGTGGTTTGGTTCAGTGGGGAGACAGATGACAGTGGAGGGCGAGGAACTCCTGGGGGCCTCGCCTTCATCCCCGTGCAGCTCCTCCAGCCACGTCTATGGGTAGCCCTTGGGTCATCAGCCCACCTGGCCTCACCTCCCTGTACCAGGCTGCTGGTTCTGGAGGAGTCCTGTAGCTTGGGCCAGGCCTGCATGTCTACATTGAGTCGTTCCTGCCTGGAGGCACCTGCTCACTCTGCCAGGCCAAGGGTGTGCCTGGCAGGGGCTGCAGGCCTCAAAGCACCAGAGATGGCCTGCTTTGCCCGCGGGCCAGCCTCAGGTGCTGGTTCTGGGCGCTCCACAGAGCTTCCTGTTTCCCAGCTGCTTGGAAGCCTGACGGCAGTTTGCCAGCAGTGGGAAAGACTTATCCACAGAGAAAAGAAGCCATCTAGGAGACACCGATGTTGGAAGTCTTGATCTCATACATACAGATCTTTAATTAAACACACTCATAAAATTGTAATGAGTCATTCGTTTATTTAAATGGGGTGAGATATTTCATTAATTTTTAGTGAACTGCAAGCAGCCATTCTGAGATGCACTGTTTGGAGACAATCTCCTGCTCCCCAGGGTGAGGGTCTGGGGTGGGCGGGTCCTTCCCCCAAGTGACCACCCCTGCTTGCCTCCCCCCAGCTGCCCCACCCCAGGATGTACTGGCTCAGGACACATCCGGGGCAAGTACTCCAGGCACCGCAGGTAAGGAGGTTCCTGGGAGAGAGGTTGGGCTGTGAGGTGTCGGAGCCCCTCTCCCTCTCTGGGCCCTTTTGTAGATCTAGAACATTTCAACTGTGCCTGCGGCTGCTGAGGCCAACACGGCCATGGCGTGTCAATCTGGGGTCTCTCTGTTGGGGGCTGCAAGGCCGGATGAGTCCGTGGGGCAGAGCTCAGAGCAGACCTGCCACGCATAGGGGTGACCCCAATCAGCTGCCACTTGGTCGTCACTGTTCTCATCCTGGGGGGGGGGTGGCAGTTTAGCTTGACTGTGGGTGGGTGAGGGTGTGCAGGGTCTGGAGGTGGAGAAGGAAGGGCCCAGGGCATCCTGATGACCTGCTTGGTGGAAGGAAGTGGGCTGGGTCTGACAGAGCGCCAGTGCCCTCCTCTTCCCCACAGGGGGAATGGTGTGGACAGAGCCTCTGAAGTTAGGTCTTACGAGAGAAGAACAAGATGTAATTTAAAGCACATCACGAGTTTTTAATGTGGACAATTCATGTAAATTGTTAAGCACATCAACCTGCCTGTCGTGAATGTGGGGCTTTTAACTGAGGGATAGTGATGAGATGTAAAGACAAGCTTTCACAACAGGGAACGCGGCTGCCGAGGGTGGAGAGCGGGCGGGAGGACTCCCAGAGAGTGTTGACAGGGTGGCCCTGGTCCCCTTCCTCCCAGTTTGCAGAGCTGCCCTCTGGCCAAGAAGAGGAAGCTGGAGGGGGCCCAGGCCGAGCACCTGGCATCTACGCGGAAGTCCCACCCCCTGAAGCTGGCTCTGGACGAGGGCTACAGCGTGGACACCGATGGCAGTGAGGACGCCGAGGTGAAGGACGCCTCTGTTTCAGATGAATCGGAAGGAACTCTGGAGGAGGACGAGGCTGAAATGTCAGGACAGGAGGAGATTCATCGTCCTGAGCCAGCTGAAGGTGCTTTGTGGCTCTTTCTCCCCCGAAATAAAGGGCGCTTAGTGTGGCCCTGGAGAATCGCAGCCTGTGAGCGGGGAGGGGGCCCCATTCCGAGTCAGTGAAAGGGCCGCCGAGGAAGCCCTTCCTGAGAACAAGCGAGGTCTTGTCCTGACATTTGTTGGGGCTTCCTGGAGAGGGGCTAGTACAGGGCATTTGAGGGGCCTGTGGGCGCATCTCTGTGAACACTGTGTGTGTGAGTGTGGATGTGTGTCTGTGTGCATGGGAAAGATGGATGGACAGATGGACATGGGCTGTGCGTCCGTGCATGGGGGGAGGGGGTCTCAGACAGACCCCCCCCACTCCACTTGGCCCCAGGGAAGAGCAGCTGGGGGTGGGGGTGAGGGGTCTGCTTGGCATCAGGTGAGACTGTGTGGGGGCATCCAGGGAAGCCTGGGGTGGGATGGGGAACCGAAGGGATTCCCTGCTGCACTTTCTTCCCTGGGGGGGCACCCAGACTTTGGCAAATGCTGGTGTAAAAGTGGCCCCAGGTTCTGGAGGGAAGTGTCCATGTGCCCCCCAGTCTGGCAGACTTCAGAGTCCTGAGGGTGTGACTGAGACCTGAGGTCCCAACGCCCCAGGGCCCCCAAGGTGCTTGTGTCTTTTGACCTTGCAGGGTCTGAGATGGATTTTTATTTTATTTAGTAGCCAATCCTTAGGGAGAGTCCTCACACTTGCTTCCCTCCTGGGGGGTCTCTGGTTATGCTTGAAGTGCTGTGTGGCCCCATGTGCTCTAGGGAGAAAGGACTAGCTTGCCCGCTTTCTTACAGAGGAGGGAGTTTGGGGTTTGGGCACCAGCCCCGGCTGGTCCCATCCTGGGATGGGCGGACGGCAAGGCTGGCTCCTGCACCCTGGGCATCCTTGTCGACCATCCCACAGGGCCTGTGTGTGGTGAGCACCCACTACAACATAGTCATGGCAGTTAAGAGGTGTAAATTTGTGTCTTTTAAAAACATAAATTCGTTTTCTGCTTTGCGTTCGTGAAGCAATTTTAAAAATCCGTTGTATTCTTTAAGTTCCATTTTATGAAATGCAGGTTTATTTGATTTGAGAAAGTAACCCTAAAGGGGAGGACCATTAGGGACGAATATCAGAGTATTTCTCAGCTTCAAACACAGTAGTGACTCTACTCCTTCTCCCCCTAAAACAAGTTCATGGCGTCTCCAAGTTCCAGGCAGGGGGGCTGCCACAGCCGACACACTGCCCTCCCCGGGGTTTTGTGTTCCCCAGGCTGTGTCGGGGCAGGGTGCCCCTTGTGCTCCTCCCACGTCTTTCTGATTCTGTACAGGAAGGGCCCCTGTCAAGCCCCACTTCGGACCCAAGCCCATCAGCAGCTCCGCGGGCCCCGCCAAGGGCAGTTACAGCAGCTACCAGGAGATCATCGCCACTTCTCTCTTAAACTTGGGCCAAATCGCTGTAGATACCCTAGTTGGGGAGGACTTGGGCCAGGTGGCCAAGCCGGGCCCAGGTGTTGTGCACCTGGTTCAGGAGGAGGCTGAGGAAGGGGCCACCAGTGATGAGGGGGAGAAGGACGTGTTCCTCCCCCCAGAGGATACAGAGGAAGTCGCGGGAGTCACCAGGGAGCGCTCCCAGGAGCTCTGCCCCCAGTCCGTGGAGGGCGTGGCCAGTGAGGAGTCCAGCAAGATGAAAGTCGCCCTGGGTAATGAGGAGGAGGAAGAAGAGGAGGAGGAGGAGGAGGAGGAGGAAGAGGAGGAGGAAGAGGAGGAGGAAGAGGAGGAGGAGGAGGAAGAGGAGGAGGAGGAAGAGGAGGAAGAGGAGGAGGAGGAGGAGGTAGCCGCTCCTGAGGTCATCTGCCAGGAGGATGCCCCCCTTGCCCCCACCCAGAAGGCCCCCGAACTCCGGCATCCGGCCTCTCCCAGCCCCAAGCCCGAGTACTCTGTCATAGTGGAGGTGCACTCTGATGATGGCAAGGACGAAGACTCGCGCTCCCAGAAGTCTGCGGTCACGGACGAGTCGGAGATGTATGACATGATGACACGTGGGAACCTGGGCCTCCTGGAGCAGGCTATTGCCCTGAAGGCTGAGCAGGTACAAGCCGTCTGCGAGCCAGGCTGCCCACCCACCGAGCAGGGCCAGCTGGGCCCCGGTGAGCCTGGGAAGGTGGTGAGGCCCCTGGATGCTGCCCGGAAGAACTACTGCAGCAAAGGTAGGGCTGGCGGCCGGGCCCTGCACACCCATCCTTCCTCCCTCCATCCAGAGATGGGTAGTGCCTCCCTGTCCCCACTGGGCATGGAGAAGCAGGCTGAGTGAGAGGCATGGCCAGAGGCCCTTACAGACTGGAGGCAGGGCTGGCAGGTGCAGACAAAGGACAAACATACACACAGCCACAGACTGGCTGTTGGTACTGAGGAAACGGGCTCACACTGCTCACATAGGGTGATCCAGAGAGAGAAGCAGAGCTCCAGGTGGGAGGAGGAGGGTGGGAGGGACAGTGAGCTGGTTCCGGGAGCACAGCCACAGCCCGGGGGGCCTGCGTGGTCATGGAGAGACACAGGCAGACCCTGGGAGGAC
>NW_023270490.1:12749028-12754332 GCF_011800145.1 Mirounga leonina
GTAGGTAGGTGGGGACACAGGGCACAGATTTCCTGGGGATACTCACATGAGACAGGCTTGGGGCAGATACTGAGGGACACAGCTGAGGGGACACAGATGAGGACATTGTTTCAACCTGGAGGATAGCTGTCAAGGGGACCCCCTTTTAGGGTGGCACAGATATGGGGGACAGCTGCTTGAGAGTTCAATTCAGACCGGCAAGGTCTTGAGGGGACACAGATGCACGGAGACCCAAGTAAAGGTGACAAAATTTAGGACAGGTGTTGGGGCCTGTGTGGGGTATCAGTCTGCAGGTGGTGGGCTTGGGGCTCACAGATCAGGGCAGACATCGGTGGGACACTGTTGAGGGTTGCATGGCTGGGGGACACAGGCAGAGTGACAGCCCCAGGCCCAGGTGTTTGGGGGACTCAGACCTGTGGGAACAGACGTTGGGGGCCCTGCCTTCAGGGATGGAGTTGAGGGCATGGACCCAGGGGACAGAGCCTCAGGGTGAGGCAGATGGCCGGGCTGGAAGCACCGGGCAGTGGGAGAGACAAGGCTCACACCAAGGGACTGATGCAGCGTGAGCCCCAGACAGGGTCTGTGTGGTGGTGGCAGCAGTTCAGGAAGCAGGCGTTGCGGAAGGGTTGGTGATGACCCTGCCTGCTGGGCTGGTGAACGTCCAACTTCCTGCCCATTTGGACGTGGAGATGCAGAGCCAGGGGTCCTGCACTTCAGAACCCCCTTGGGTTTCTGCCTTGCCTGGGGTGGGAGTTCTGAGTGTGGCTGTGTGACTTCTGCATTCTCCCAGAGGCGACGGCTCCACCTAGGAATTTCTCTGGGACATCGGCTCTGCTCTGGGGATCATCCGTGTCCTGACAGATGTTCTCTGACAGGTGTTCTTTTCTGGCCCCCACACCCAGTAGTGACATCTCCTGGCCCAGGAGGCTAGATGAGGTCAGCAACTGAGATTTGAGTTGAAATTTCTGCCCATGCATTTATTAGTCACGCGGCTGTTGTCAAGTTAACTTCTTGTCCTCCTCGTTTTGTTAAATCCAAATCCAAATCCCGGCAAGGAACTTGTCCCATTTTTCACGACTCTGTGCAGAGGCTGGACCTCTAGGCATGGGGGCTCTTGGAGGCATGAACCCCACACTGAAGCCAGCGGGATTCACACAATATCAACAGGAGCAGGGATAGAGGGCGCTGGCTGCCACCTGGGTCCTCCTCTTTAAAATGACGCACATCCTGTTATGTGGGACAACTTTCCATGAGGACGGCTGATGTAGACCAGCTTCCCCAGAACTATCCAGCCCCGGTCCCTCCCGGGCTCTTGGGCAGTCTGGCCACTCTCTTCTGGACAGCGTGAATGAAGAACCATGGCTGTCCCGTCCTCCTCCCCCACTTGCCACCCACAACGCTGCTTTCTGGCTACTCTCTAACTGATGTGTCTTGTGTGTTTAGATCCCTCACGAGCTGAGAAGCGCGAGATCAAGTGTCCAACACCAGGCTGTGACGGCACTGGCCACGTTACAGGGCTGTACCCTCACCACCGAAGCCTGTCTGGTTGCCCCCACAAGGACAGGATCCCCCCGGAGAGTGAGTAGCTGTGCATAGCTCAGGCCGTCTCTGCTGCTTGGATGGTGTTCACGTGGAGGAGGAGTCACCCAGGGCCCTGTCCCTTTCTGATTGGCAGATGCCCAAACTTGAGTCCTACGAGGCTGGGGACATGCAGTGTGCCCAGTTACCCACCTTGAGACAGCAGCCCGTGTCAGGGCCCCCAGGAGGCCTGCGAGGGAAGAGCCAGCCTCCTGTGCTCCGAAGGGCACAAGGAGAGAGCCTGTCCTCACTTCTGGCTAGAGGCAGTGCTTGTGAACATGCATTTCAAAGGCAAATCACAGAACAACCAGAGGGTTTGAGGCCAAGTTGGTTTCTGCCCCAGGGAGGCAGGGGGCCACAGTGGGAGGGAGCACAGCCCGACAGGGCTGAGGCTTGCGGGCCCTCCCGGGTTGCTGCTCGAAGCTGCCGTCCTCCTACAAAGTTGCAGACTTCAGATGGGGCTCCTACGTCTTCCTGGGCTGTGCTCACCTGTCCCTCCCTCTGGTTCTCTTACAGTCTTGGCTATGCATGAGAATGTGCTCAAGTGCCCGACTCCTGGCTGTACAGGCCAAGGCCACGTGAACAGCAACCGCAACACGCACAGAAGGTACTGAGGGGAGCCAGGCATGGCGAGGGCCGTGGTGGGGTGGGCTGGGCCTCGTGTGTGTGCCCCAGCTTGGGATGGGTGCCAGGTCAGGGCAGGCCTCTTGGTGGGGGGTCAGAAGTGTGGTCCCTGTTGGGGGTTTCCTTAGAGACCAGAGGGCAGCTGGAGGGATGGGTATATGCCCTTCAGAGAGGCCTCCTGCCCTTGGGGAAAGCCAGGTGCAGGCTGTGAGTCCTGCTGATGTTTGGGGAGCCTCTGCACACTGACTTTTGCTCATGGCGGGCCTCTGCCGGCCAGGACCAAGCTCTGGGCTAGACTGTGGGTGCCGCGGCCCAGATAGACATGAGACTCCTGGGAGGCACTCAAGGTTTAGCTCTCTGCCATCTTGCACAGTGAGAGGTGACCATATTCCCCACGCTTGCCCGGAGCCCCTTGGGTACCGTGGCTGTGATGGGATGTCCTTGCAAAGGCTGCTAGAGCTTTTGAGACCCCTTCATTGAGAAGAGGCTAGATTCCTGAGTGGGGTTGGGACTGTCACCTCGCCAGCAGTCAGTCAGCTTAATTCTGACAGATGAAGTTGCTCCCTTGATGTATTAGACGGGGTCCTTTCCTGGGAGGGGCCTGGGCCTCCAGGGTCAGCACCCAGGTTGTGTGGCCTGTGGGGCCCTGGGCTTCCCCGGGGTTGGCTGATGGAGCGAGAGCCAGAGACAGGTCCCGAGGGCAGCTCCGGTCAGCAGTGAGGGGAGGGCAGGGAGCTGCTCCGCAGGCCCATTGCCCAGACCTGCCCAGAGGAGGTGCCTTCGCCCAAAGCCGTGAAGGCATTTAGGATATACTTGGTTTTTGCGTGTCATTGCCTGGAGTTTCCCCGGACAGAAACTGACTGTGCAGCTGCTGTTTGCGGGCTCGAGGACAGAGTGAGAGAGACACTCTGGCTGGTGCTTCCAGGTTCCCTGGCTTGGACAGGCAGGGTCTGGAGCAGAGGGCTTAGCTGTCCTCTTTGCCTTTTCTCTAGTTTGTCTGGGTGTCCCATCGCTGCTGCTGAAAAATTAGCCAAATCTCATGAGAAGCAACAGCCTCAAACGGGAGATCCTTCCAAGAATAGCTCCAATTCAGACAGGATCCTCAGGTGAGTGAAATGAGTCACAGAACTGAAGGCGCCTGCCTCCCCAAGTCCTGCAGGGGTCTTCCCAGTGTCTCTGGGACTGCATGTGCCCTTGTGTGTGTGTGCGTGTGTGTGCACGCATGTGCATGAGTGTGGTGATGCCCCGAGTTGCCCTGGGGACCTCCCGGGGGCAGAGCTGCAGGGTAGTTTCTGGGGCGCACAGAACAGAGTCTGACGTCTGCTGCACTCACCAGTGTTTCGGCTGTGGCGTGAACACCCACGAAGCCGCCCCTGCCCTGCTCTCCCCAAAGGCATCTGATCTCACCGCTTGAGATTGCTCAGGGCTTTGTTTGTGGAGATGCTGTCCTGTGTCAAGAGAGCAGGCTACACCAGCTGAGGGCCACTGCCGCCCAGACGCACCGGGAGCTGCTCCTTCCTGGCTGTCCTGTCTACACCTCCCTCACCCCGGGGAAGGGCCCGAAACCGAGGGAGAGGAGTGGGTACATGGGGTGCCCTTCAGAGCATTGCCTGCTTGGGGCCCCAGAGGTTCTGAGGCAGGACATATGGCAGCAATAAGGGGGCTTCTGAAAGGCCATACGGAATGCATCTGCTTAGCACTCCCGCCACCCAGGTGAGTCTGTGAAGCAGGTGACACATGAAGGCCCGAGTCTCAGGAACTTGCCCAAGGCCGCAGTTACCGGCTGGGGGACCTGGCCCTGGCCCCCGGCCAGCCCACCCTCCGAGTCTTGTTCTTGGCAAGCGGGGTGACTCCCTACCTTCCTGTCTCCCTCAGGGACTCGGACTCACATAAGTCTTCCCCTTCCCCAGTTTTCCAGACCCCAGCCCCATGTCTGCCTCTCAAAGGAGAATGTGGGAGGCAAGGGCCGTTGTCAGGCAGTCACGAACGTGGGCAATAGCATGGACCCTGGTCTGGAGGGAGGCCCACCTCCTTTCAGGGCCCACCCAACCCCCGTCCCTTCCCTGGCATGTGCCTGCCAAAGTCTCAACCAGAGAACCCGGCCACCCACCTGGGCTTGCTCTGCAGGTCCCCTGTGAGGGGTCTCTGGATGGGGCCAGAGCCAGGGCCTCACCCTCCTGCACTCCCATCCACGGGTGCCTCCAACCCTGTATGTCCAGTTGGCTCCTTTCCACTTGCTGGCTGTTGGGATGGTTGGAAGCTGCTTCTTACTTTTACCCTATAACTGTTCCTTCTAGCTTCCTGTCCGTTACTAATCCAGGTCTTTTCCTGACTTGATCTAAGTCACTGGTAAAATGTCAAACCAGCAGGCAGGTGAGGCCCCGTGAGCCCGGGGTTGGGGGCAAAGAGGCTCCAACGCGGTGGCTGTGCTCCTGGGAATTTGACCTCCATTTGTTTGCCTGCGAAAGTGGACAACAGTGTTATCTTGTGGACTTCACAAATATCTCAGGAGGCTTGAACAAGATGGTGACATTTTGCTTCCCCAGGCCCTTGGTGACGATCCTCAAATGGTATCGATTGAGGCCAGGATGCAGGAGCCTTGTGTTCAGGTTCTGTTTATTCGTTGTGACCACGTTTCTGAGGGTCATGCCCTGGGGTGTGGGGTGAGTCTTTGCAAATCTCTGTTGGCATCACAGACGCTAAGTCTGCTGCGGGATGGAGCCCTGGTCAAGGAAGCCAACCAAACGTGGCACCAATATTAAGTTCAGGGTTCTTTTCTCCCCTGGGCGGTGCCTGAGCACTGTTCCGGAACTTCTTCAGATGCCGCCTGGCCCTCCTTGGGGGGAGAATGCCTGTGCTTGGGGGCATCTGCTTTTCCAAGGTCCAGGCTCAGAGCTGATTTCCTCATGGTTGCGGGGTCTGTCAGTGGGCTCCTGTTCTTACAGTACTCAGCATCTTGGAGACCTTACCGTCCACCCCTTCTTAATTCCAGACTGCAGTCATTGCTTGGTTCAGAGTCAGGAGTAAAGAGAGCTTGGGTTGTCCTCCCAGGCTCTCCTCCTCCTTCCCTTGTCTCTGCGCTGACCATCACAGAAGCCTGTC
>NW_023270490.1:12754342-12756033 GCF_011800145.1 Mirounga leonina
CCTTCCCTTGTCTCTGCGCTGACCATCACAGAAGCCTGTCCACACCTTATGTGGGGGCCATTCCCCGCCTGGCTGGTCTTCCTGCCCTGGCCCTTGTGCTGTCTGGGCTGGTGTCTCTGTGCTCTTTCTCGTGCATTTACAACGCTGAGCTCTTCCAAGGGCTTCGGTGACAGTGAACCGATGCTTGCAGTGACCTTTTCATCTGCTCTCAACCCTCTCAGCCCCTCTGGGGCTCTTCTCCACCGACTTCAAGCAGAGAATAGTGGAGGGCTGAGCCCCTGGCCCATGAAGAGCTGACCTTATGTGGGGGCCCTCCCTGAGCCTGGTCCTCAGAAGTACCCATGTCCCCTCTGGATGCCCCATCTCCTTCCTCACTGGGCAGCTGTATTATTGCACCAGGAGAATTCTGTCTAGGGCTGGCTGGCCACTTTCTGAGGGATGCTCCTGGAGGCCTGCCTGCTAAGGGCTCACACTGCTGGTAGCAGAGCTGTTTGAAACATGCCCTCCTAAGTTCTGGGGGAACGTCTAAGGCCCTCCCTCTTCTGGTCTGCAAGGACACATGCCATCATTTCTTCAAGGCCTCTATTGCTTGCTCCCTACAGGCAGTTCTTTCTCATACAGAGCAGGCCCAGACACCCATTAGTGGTGGGACATGGGGGAGGGTCTCTGTGCACACAGGGCTCTGAGGGTTTCCTGCCCAGGCTGTAGGATGGGGCTTGGGATCCCTGGGCCCTGTCCTCATGGTTCTGCACCTCTGTCCTGCACCTCAGGCCTATGTGCTTCGTGAAGCAGCTTGAAGTCCCTCCGTATGGAAGCTACCGCCCTAGTGTGGCCCCTGCCACACCCAGGGCCAACCTGGCCAAGGAGCTGGAGAAGTTCTCCAAGGTCACCTTTGACTACGCAAGTTTTGACGCTCAGGTTTTTGGCAAACGCATGCTTGCCCCAAAGATTCAGACCAGCGAAACCTCACCTAAAGCCTTTAAATGTAAGTTGGGGAGATCTACTCCTGGGAGGTGTAGGGTTTGGGAGACGGGGGAGGAAGGACCCCCCTCGCCAGAAGCATGTAGGGAATCTCTCCCCTGGGGGTACCTGGCCATCCCAGTGTCTACCATGGTGGCTTTCCCGGAGTCTGTATCTTGCCCATGTTACTGCCGCCATGTTCCCCATCAAGCGTGATGTGTCTCTTCACTATTTGTGAAACAAAACCTAGGTTCTTTGTGGTGTGCATGTCCAAAGGCTTAAGAATAGCTTCCCTGATGTGGTCCACCCTGTGGGGGCTCAGACAACCACTATGCTGAGCCTGGGTACCCTGACAGAGAAGCTCTTTGCCTTCCTGCAAGTGGACCATCTTGCTGGATAGTGTGTTGTGATATTAGCCACAAGTTTTCTGGGTACTTGTACTAACAAAATGCATTCCAAAACAACCCTTCCTGCCTGTTTGGGTCACTGAATATATACCAGTCTGTGGTTTGCAAGCCCATTAGCCCTGGAAACACATATAAAATGGAAAAGCACCCCAGTTTACCCATGAGGTAGGAACTGGCCTCTCCCAGTGGGTGTTTGGCCCTCAAATACAGCAGTGAGGAATTTCTGTCATGTTAATAATGGAAACACTAAGTGATGACACTTGGAAGAGCTCAGTGTTGTAAATGCATGAGAGAGAGCACAGAGACACCAGCCCAGACAGCACA
>NW_023270490.1:12756043-12774860 GCF_011800145.1 Mirounga leonina
GAGGCTGGGAGGACAGCACAGGGGTCAGGGCAGGAAGACCAGCCAGGTGGAGAACGGCGCCCACAGGTGTGGACAGGCTTCTGTGATGGTCAGCTGTAGTGTGGACATCTGCCCCACTTGTTCGGTGCCATTATGCATGGGCACTACGTAACACTCACAAGGAGCTCTTTGTAGATCTGGAGATTTACTGGTGATACTGTGATATCAGAAATGTCATGCCTGAGAGTTAGTTTATGACTACAATATAATTCCTAGAAAGATAACTTTTTGTGCCTTCATTGGTCATGTTTGTTTGAATAATAACATGACTTTATTGAAGTGGTATTATGGGGACACCAAAAGTAGCCTTTTGAGATGTTGTGACAAAAACTTTCCTACTTGAATAATATTCCACCCACTCCTATTTACAGAATTCTTTACTCTCTCAGTTAGCATTCACCAATAGACAACTTGTATTTGCTTGATATATCAGAGATGCTGGAATATCTTTGGAGGGTTTTGCTCTCTGGTCTCTGCCCAAATTTTAAATGAGCCAGAAATGGCCTCCTGAATGCCCTATGAGAGGGTGAGTAGGAGTGTGCTGTGGGTACCTGTGACTGGGATGAATGACCCTGCCCCTAGCCCACCCTCCATATAGCTGTGCCCTGTGCACTCCCAGGCATCCAAAGTTCCCCACTGTGTCTGTGTGGCCACTTCCCATTCAAGTTGTGTATCAGCCTGGTGTTGTTCCCTTTTTGCAGCCAAACCTTTCCCAAAGGCCTCTTCCCCCAGGCACAGCCCCTGCGCTTCATCCTCCTCTGCAGGCTTCGACTACGCGCATGATGCCGAGGCTGCACACATGGCCGCCACAGCCATCCTGAACCTCTCCACGCGCTGCTGGGAAATGCCCGAGAACCTCAGCACGAAGCCACAGGACCTGCCCAGCAAGGTTGGTGGGTCCCCTACAAGGAGCCCCTCTGAGGCAGAGACAGGCTGGTGGGACTTGCAGTCAGGACCACATGCCCCTGCATGAAATGCACTTAGGGACACTCAGTGTCCACTTGGCAATTATCATTCTTACCTTTTCTTCCTCCTGGTAGTGGCTCACGATGACCAGAGAGGTTGGATGAGTCCCCTCTGAGAGCTCTGTGTGCTGTGCCTAAGGAGGACCGAATGGCTATGCACACACATATTCCTTCATGTTCTCCTAAGTCTGAGGGTCGGGTTTCCTTGTGTTCCCCTGAGTCTGAGGGTCATTGCACACACGTGTGACCTCATCTTCCCCTGAGTCTGAGGGTCATGCCCACACACGTTCCCATGCGGTCCCCTGAGTCTGAGGGTCATGCCCACGCACGTTCCCATGCGGTCCCCTGAGTCTGAGGGTCATGCCCACACACGTTCCCATGAGGTCCCCTGAGTCTGAGGGTCATGCCCACACGTGTGACCTCATCTTCCCCTGAGTCTGAAGGTCATGCCCACACACGTTCCCACGTGTTTCCCTGAGTCTGAGGGTCATGCCCACACACGTTCCCATGTGTTCCCCTGAGTCTGAGGGTCATGCCCACACATGTTCCCACGCGTTCCCCTGAGTCTGAGGGTCATGCCCACACACGTTCCCATGTGTTCCCCTGAGTCTGAGGGTCATGCCCACACACGTTCCCACGCGTTCCCCTGAGTCTGAGGGTCATGCCCACACACGTCCCCATGTGGTCCCCTGAGTCTGAGGGTCATTGCACACACATGTGACCTCATCTTCCCCTGAATCTGAGGGTCGAGTACATGTCCTTGTGTGATCATGGTCAGCCTGTCTCAAGGTTTTGTGATGTTCGCAAGACCTGAGAGAGAATGGAGGCTCTCCACGTGAATTTCAGGAAGTGGCAAGTCAAGATTCTTGCTTCTCAGAGGTTCTTCTATTCTTGTTTGGCTCTGCTTCCTTCCAAGGGAAACACTGTTCTGGGCTTTCTGTAATGCTGATTTAATGTTCCAGAAGGCACACCTGGGAAAGGGTGAAATCGCTAGCGTGGATTCTTGCCTCCACAATTGCAGGCTGCGGACATTGAGGTGGATGAGAATGGAACCCTGGACTTGAGCATGCACAAACACCGCAAGCGAGAAAGCGCTTTCCCCAGCAGCAGCAGCCCTGGTGTGAAGTCTCCCGAAGCCTCCCAGCGCCAGAGCGGCACCAGCGCCCCGAGCAGCTCCATGACCTCGCCCCAGTCGAGCCAGGCTTCCCGCCAGGACGAGTGGGATCGACCTCTGGACTACACCAAGCCCAGCCGCCAACGAGAGGAGGAGCCCGAGGAGGTGGGTGTGGGGCCTGAGGGCTGGTGTGAAAAGTGCTTGCTTCTCCAGGAAGAGCTTCTCCTGACTCAGACTCTCTAGCTCCGCCTGAGGCTCCTTGATCCATCCTGTGTAAGGCTGCGCCCTCACCCTTAGCCTCACCTCCCATCCCAGCCTCTGGCAGCAGTCAGGGCAATGTCCATGGGCCTCTGAGTTGCTCTCCCTGCCCTGGAACAGCCTCCTCCCTGTTGACCTTCTCTACTCATACTCCTGCCCCTGCCCGCATGGGGCCTTGCTACCTCTAGGAAGCTAGGAGTTGGCCTGCCCTCCTGGGGCGTTTTTCACCCTCGGCCATGCTGTGGTCTTGTCCCGTCTAAGAGAGAAGTTGTCTTCTCGCTTCCGTGGATTCGGTGATCATCACCATTGTGGGCCCTTGGAAAGCATGGGGAGAAGGAGGGCTTCTTTCACATCCCATGGGAAATATTTGGGAATGGTTCCAAATTCCTGGGTTTTGTGGCCTCCCTGCAACCTGCTGTCCAGATAGGGATACCCTGAGTTCTGGCAGCAGTCCCTGCTCACCATCCACAGGACAACCCAGCCAGCTGGCTCCTTGGACAGAGGACCCCCTGTGGTGGGCAGTGGCCTGAGTCCCAAGACCAGCACCACCTGGTAAAGAGCAACAAGCCAGATGTCTTTGTCAGAGCTGCAGTCTGGGGACAGGGGGACATCCCTTTCTAACCACTCTACCCTCCTGAGAGTGGGACGGGTTGAAGGCTCTTCCCCACAGAGGTGTGCATCCCGAGTAGCAGAGCCCAGCTGTGAGATGGCAGACTCTGGGGAGCCTCCACACAGTGTGGGCGGGCCTGCAGGTCCCCTCCCTTCTCCCTCCCCATCCCTGCCAGCACCCCACCCACCAACCCCAGAAGGGCAGGGGGGACGGTCCCTGTGGAAGATCCCTCTCTGGGAAACTACCATCCTGCAGTTCAACCCTCCCTCCCCCAGCTCCCTCTACATACCTCACATGTATCTCCACGTTATGGAGGAGCAGACTGGGCCCTGGGCTGAGGTCCCTTGGCACAGTGGTGGGGCTATAACTTAGGGTTAGGCCCCAGAAGGGGGACACCTCTCAGACTGAGCCCTGAGTGGAAGGGGCTGGCCTGGGACATGGTCTCCTGGGACCGTGTCGGTGGTTTTCTCCCTGGTCACTGGGAGCCCAGTCTGAGGCCAGGTGGGGCCCTCTTATGGGGGAGCTACCAGTATAGTCTGCTCTTACCTTGTTCCAGTCCTGCCCCCAGGTTTAAGCCCCCTTCCTGGTGACTGCAGCCCCTCGCTTGGCCCCTCCCTGCCCCTTTCCATGACCCCCAGCTCAGGCTGACATCCGTGGCTGCCTTGCCCCTCCCCTTCTCCTTTCACACACCCTCTGAGCACCCCAAGACTCATGTCATCAGTCTCAGAGGTCCTGAGGTCCTTGCCCACAGAAGCCTGCCCCCATACTCCTCCCCACCGTCATTCTCCACCTTAGAGCCTCAGCTCACTCCCAGTCCCTTCCTCTCCTCCAGCCCCCTTCTGGGCACAGGTGGGTCACCCCCAGAAATGCCTCCCTCATCCAGGCATTCCTGGCCCCTCTACCATGGCCCTGGACCCCTGACTCAGACTCTCTAGCTCCGCCTGAGGCTCCTTGATCCATCCTGTGTAAGGCTGCGCCCTCACCCTTAGCCTCACCTCCCATCCCAGCCTCTGGCAGCAGTCAGGGCGGTGTCCATGGGCCTCTGAGTTGCTCTCCCTGCCCTGGAACAGCCTCCTCCCTGTGTTTCTGGGAAGCTGCCATCTACCCTGAGGACCCAGCTAAGGCCAGCTTGCTCAGGGGAAGGACCCGCTTCCCCGTGCCTCGTGTAGTGATCGTTATCAGTGTATCCGTGCCAGGAATTGCACCCCCCTGACACTGACGAGATTCACGGTCAGGTCCCAAGAGCCTCCGCTGCTCTGGGCTCTGCACTTTGGATCCCCAGAAATCCCGCAAGGGGCTGCTAGTATCTCAAGTTTGAAAGTGTACCATCTGGGCCCGGAGAGGTTGAACACCTTGCCTGAGACACACACACATGCCAGCACTGGGATTTGGACCAGGAACGAGCACAGACCCACTTGCAGGGTGTTGACCTTCTCTACTTTTGCCCTTATTCAACCCTGTGTCCATAGTGTCCTGCCCTCTGCTGGTTACCGATCCCCTCCAGACCTAGAACTTGAGCTTATGAAGGGCCTGCTGTGGTCGGGGCCTGGCGCTGGCTGGGAAGGTACAGGGGGTCACAAGGTCACATTTTGTATGCTATTGCTCGCCTTGTGTTCTCCTCGTCATAGCATCTCAACAAACACTTGTTTGGTGCTACTGTCTGTTGAGCCCCAAGGAGCTGCACTCTGTGTAGGTTCTTGTGTCTAGAAGGTGGCCCAGCGGCGGTTAGGTGGAGGTGACCCACACGCCCGAGGCCGTGGGAGGGTGGCGCAGCTGGCCGCACTGGGCAGCATCCAGGCCTGCTCATCCCTGAGGCAGCTGAGCAGCTCTGGCCGAGGTGGGGGAGCGCTCTAGCCCCTCAGGGGTGCTGTCTTCTGTGCTTTCTTTTTTGGGGGGTAAGGCTTCCTCCCTCATCCAGAAGGCAGGAGACTCCAGAAAATGTCTCTGCGAACACTGTTTGAAGGGTCCCTCTCCCTCAGCCCCCGGGTCGGGCGCCCGGCCCCCCGCCAGCTGGTTAAAACGTCTCCCTGCTGGTTTTTTGCAGTCAGAGCCAGCAGCCCATTCTTTTGCTTCTTCTGAAGCAGATGACCAGGAAGTGTCGGAAGAGAGTTTTGAGGAGCGGAAGTATCCTGGGGAAGTTACCCTGACCAACTTTAAGATGAAGTTTCTCTCCAAGGAAATAAAGAAGGAGCTGCTCACGTAAGTCCCCACCTGGACCAAGAGGAGTCCCCGAGAACCTTCATTGTCTGGAAGAAAGCGTGCCCTGGTCTGAGTCCCTAATGACCGGATCTGCTCAGCCCCAGGCCTTGTCCCTGCCCCAGCTTAGCTCCGACCATCCTCTTGGCCGGAGAGGTTGGGCGTCCTGCACAACGACCCTCTTGAGCCTGGCAATGGGTGACAGGTTTTCCGTCATCTCTGCGCTGCACTTGGATCTAACACAAACTTCTAAAGTGTAAGAGTAAGGAAGAGCTGCTGTTCGGGCCCAAAGAGCAAGACGAGGGCCAAGGGAAGCTGACCCTCTCCCGAGCCACAGCCATCTGCCCTGGCTTACAGAGCCCAGGCCTAACGTGCACTCTGCTTTAGGACTCAGTGCCCTCGGCTCTGGCAGCCCAGCTAGCCCCTTTGAGCTGGTCTTCACGGGGTCCAAGCAGATGCCATTGCAGACTGGGGAAGCTGCTGGTAGATAGGAGTCACCCTATGGTTGGATGCCACCCCACAGCCTTGCCCTGTCGGCTCTTGACACTTTCAAGCTTGAGATAATAGCAGCCCCTTGCGGGATTTCTGGGGATCCAAAGTGCAGAGCCCAGAGCAGCGGAGGCTCTTGGGACCTGACAGGGCGAGTCAACCGCTCTTGGAGAAGCCCGTCTTCTACAGGACTGTGGGAGCTGGCATCTGTGCCGCCGGGGACCCAGCCTTCCCCTGTGCTCAGTTTGCCCCTGGGGTTCCTCTTCTCCTTGCTATGAACCAAACTTGTAGCTGACTCTTCCCAGGCTCTGGTCTGGGACCTTGTCCTCAGGGAGGGTCATGCCGCTTTAGGAAAGAACCGCCGGCCTACACGTTCATGCAGAGGCACACACGTGTGCATGCAGAGGCATCCTAGCTTCAAGCTGAGCTTGAATTCGGTTCCTTTTTCCTCCTTGAGTTAAGTTGTGTGGGAGAAGCTTGCAGTCCGAGGACCGAGGGGGGGAGTCGCCCCTTGGCTCGTGGGTGAGTCAAGAACAAGTGTCGGCCACTCTCCCCGAGTGGGCTCCGCCCGGGGGGCAGGCCTGGCAGGTGTGCCTTGCTCTCTGTTCTGTTCTGACACTCTTTTTCCTTTGTTCAGCTGCCCCACCCCTGGCTGTGATGGCAGTGGCCACATCACCGGGAACTATGCCTCTCACCGCAGGTTCGTCCCTGCTCGGGTCCAGCCTGGCCTGGGTGCTGCGTGGTGGGTCTTCCCCTCCCCTCCTCTGCTCCCCCTCTGGCTCACCCCAGTGTCCCATCTCTTCTCTTTCAGCCTCTCTGGTTGCCCTCTTGCTGACAAGAGCCTCAGAAACCTCATGGCTGCCCATTCTGCTGACCTCAAGTATGTCTGCCCTCCTGGCCTCCCGTCTCTTGGGTGGCTCCCTTGCTCTGTTCTCTCCTTCCATGAGGCCCCAGCCAAAGTCGGCCTTCTCCAGGGCTCCAGCCCCAGGGGAGCCCCTCCCAGCAGGATGGGGCAGAGAGACAGGCCATGGAGGGGCCGACCTGCTTGCCGGGGGCTCCTGCTGCCGCCGCCTGTGTGTCTCTGCTCTGAGTGTTGCTGTCTGCCTGTCCCTTGCTGCAGGCCCCTGTGCTGCCCTTGGCCCTGCCGACTGCTCTGAGGACAGAGGGCCGGAGGACCTGCCTCCAGCTCCTGATGGCCCAGCCCACCCTCCCTCTCCCGAGGACCCAGTATGGGGTTGTCTGGGCCTGCTTCTGTCACTGCCCTTGCGGTGTGGGAGAAGCCCAGAGCTGGCCTTGGCGTCTAAGTCTTGCTGTGGCTCAGCGGGCTTCAGGCTGCGCGGCTCTTGCTAAGGGATCTGGGTGCTGATGATGCAAGAGAAAACTCTTTGCCCTGCCCTTCTCCTACGACCCCTGCAGCTGCTTCTGTCTTGGCCCCTGGTGATCCTCCCAGATATGCCTCTCCATGCTCATCCCCTTCTCCTTGCTGAGCATCCCCTCTTTCTGCTTTTCCTCCCTGTCCCTAACACACAGGCAGGCCAGACCTTGTGGGCACCAACTAGCCTGCTTGACTGCCCTGCTCAAATGTGATGGAAGCACCCAGAGGTTTCCCAGGTTATCAGTGTCCTCTTGGGGCTGGAGTTGGGGACTGTCATTGCCTTTGGTTTTTATGCATTCAGTTGAGCCACTGTGACCCTGAGCCATGCAGTGCTGATCCTGGGCTCCCAGGCTGAGCAGAGGCTCAGGAAGGAGGTCCTACTCTTGTCCTCTCAGCTCACTCCCTCTCCAGGGGTGTTCGTCCCTCCCTTGAGCCTTCATATCGGGTGCCACTGAATCTAGGCTCATTCCGTCTGGGGCCAGATAGGAGCCGGGGCCCTAGGGCCTCTAAGATGAGGAGCTGTTGCTGCCAAAGGCTTCCAAGGGGCCTGAGCTGATTTAGAAACAGGGCAGAAAGCTCTAGATCTCTAGAGTGCCCCCATCCTGCCAGCCTCCTCTTTGTCACTCTGGGGAGGCTGTTCTGGTCCCAGCAGCCAGAAGCGTGTCATTGCCCCTTGTTACCAATGGGGCCCTCTGTTCTGGGCAAGGTCCACCACGAGAATCGTCCTAAGAGCTAACAGCTTTAACGTGAACATTTTCTGAGGCTCAGCTCATCATGGCAGATTCACATGCTCACTCATCCACTCCCGGGTCCAGCCCCAGACAACAAGTTGAAACCATCGGTCCTGCAGGCTCAGGACCCTCTTCATCCACCTCCCCTCCCTTTCCTTCCTCTCTTCTCCTAACGTCTTTCCCATGTTTTTTTTTCCTATTTCCTTTCCCAATTCAACTTGCATTTTAACTGTAATTAGTTTTCATGGTTTTCCAGTTTGAGGGCCAGAATGATTTTAGAGCTCTCAGACCTTTCTTCCTGCAGAGCAGGGGCTCAGGGCCTGGTCTGGGTCTGGAAACATGGCCATCTGGGAGCGTTAGTGCTCGTCTACGACAAAGAGCCTGTGAGGAACCTTAACCCAAACTTGTTTAGAAATAGCAACAGAAGGTCTTGTGTGGAAACAAGTCACTCATCAGCTTTGGCAAGGTCTGGGAAGGTGCCCTGACTCCCCCCAAGCTCTTCTCTGGCCCCAGAGCTCTTTCTGTGGGAGTCAACTCTGTCCTCTCGGGCCACAGCGAGGGCTGGGGGTGATGCGGGCAGGCCTCCAAGATGGTCCTGGCGTGCTGGTGCTTCCCTCTTCTTCCTCCCTCCTCCTGTCCAGTGGGCATCTTGCAGAGGCTGCTCCTGACCAGCCTTGTGGCGGTGATGGGGGAAGGTGACCTGTCCCCAGAGAGGAAAAGACACCTACATCACTGCCTTGCAAATGGGGCTCCTTTGATGGCCTCCCTATCAACAACTGGGTGCAGTGACAGCCTCAGATCATGTGTTTTCTGTGCTTTAATCGAATCCCAAGGGCATTTGCTCTTCCCTACCAAGTGCCCAGTGTGGTCAGGGGCTGGGGACACAGCTGCCTTGGGCCACTCAGCCCAGTCTGTGTGTGGGGAGTTGAGGTGCAGGGTGCGTACCCTGCAAGTGGTGTGATGGGGGCTCTGACAGGTGGGGGTGGCCTCCTCACCATGGGACAGGGATGGGGCTCTGAGACGAGACCTGGTGTGCGCTATCAAGCTATAGTGTGTCCTTTAGACACAGGATTCTTCCTCTTGCCCAGACAATGCACTCAGAAGCAGATGGTGGGGTTCCTGCAACTGATCCTGTGGGTCCTCAGGGGCATGAGAGTGGCTGACACAGCCAGTGCCCAGCATGGATACCTGCTTCTCTAGCCACATGAACATCATTTTCTACTGGCCACGCCTTTTGGGAAAAGCCATTGAATTGGGCCTCAGCAAGGAGTGCATATGCCCCCCGCCCCCGCCGCCCCTGGTCTGGAGAAGGTGTGCCTCAGTGGGCCCCCTTGTGCTGGGACCTGGCAGGGACCATCCCCATGTACATGCTCTCTCCTGCCAGCCTTACTCACAGGTGCCACGGGGGCTGCACCAGAGACCAGACCTGCACTTACTGGCATCGAGGCCTGGGGCTGCTGATGCCCTGCCCACCACCTGCAGCACTGAGCTTGAGTTCTGCCATGTTTTCCCGAAGCCGAGAAAGAGTGGAGCCCCAGGCGGCCACCCGAGCACCTGCAAACCCAGGAAGGAGAAGCACCCTCCTCAGTCTCTGCACTTAGCCTTCCAGAGAGCAGGAACAGGGCTCCTGCTAGCGCGGGCCATGAGAACGCTTGGCAGGGCACTCTGAGCTGAGGAGGGTGCAGGGAGGCATCAACGGGGCCTTGGCCTCAGCGGAGAGTAGCGTGAGGGCATACCATGACATGCCTGAAGGACTTGGTGCCCACAGCAAGGGGCCAACCACTGCAGCTCACACCCTGGGACCTTGGATGATGCAGAGGCACAGAGTGTCCCAGCAGGACCTTTGTACGGGTTGGGGGTTTTTGTGAAAGGAGTGAAGCTCACGTAGATGGAGGTGGTGTGTGGTTTCTATTAAAATGCAAAAAGCTTCTTGCCCTAGACGTGTGTGGGTTGAAATGTGACCACACATGACCAGAGTAGGAGCCATCATAATCTCATAGGGTTTGAGTTATCCCTAAATCCGACAGGAGGGCGATTGGACTGGTGGGCCTGCTGTCAGCCCAGGGAGGCTTCCCACGTGTGGCCTGCAGGACAGGGATGAATGGGATGCCTTGAGAAAGACAGTGGGATTGGAGAAGAAGCTGGTGGGATGGGCATTGACCCCTCCCATGTTGCCACACCAGCTTTGCGCTTCCTCTGATGGGAAGAGGCAGTTCTGGCCTGCTGAGTTCTAGGAGGCAGCCGAAGAGCTGTGGGGGGGTCCTTTGGCTGTGCCGGCTTCCTGCTCCAAATGCCAGGTGCTGCACTGGCCGGTGGAAGAGGTTGCTGAGGAAGGGCTGTGGGCACAGCACAGGAGCCTAAGTGCCTTAGGGAACTCCACTGACTGAGAGGCAGAGACCCGTGTCCTGTTTCAGCTGATGTGAGTCCCCATAACCCTCTTGGGCCTCGGCTCCCACGGTTTCTTCTCTGTGTGAGGATGAAACCAGAACCCGCAGATGAGTGTTCTGTGAGATCCCAGATGCAAACACCAAGGTCCTGCTAGGTCCCACAGGGTTGGAGCTGCGCCCTTCCATGGAACAAGGTACAAAGTGGCAGACCTGCTCTGGAGATTTTTGGTGGATCCACCTGCAGAATCAGGCACACCTCCCCATTCTGCTACCAGCAGGAACTCACTCGCTCTTCTGCCATGGACATACAGGGAAGAATAATTTAAGAAAACCCATACTTTTGTATTAAAGTGTAATTTTCACTTTCTATGGGATATGTTTGTCAAACATTTTGGACGCATCAAGTTAGGCTTCTGTGTTTGTGTCCCCCTCCTCACCCTTGGCCAGTGCCTGCCACCGCTGAACAGCCTCTGGCTGTGGGACTTCTGCACTCACTGAGAAATCCACCTCTAGGTGACGGCGCTGTGGATGGTGTGTCATGCGTGCTCAGTAGACATCAGTTCATTCGCTCAGATGGTGGCAATCCTCCATGAAAACAACCCCTCTTCCTCCTAGTCATGTCAAGGAAGATGAGCCCATCTTAACTGTTAGGGTTGCCTTTCTGAATGCTGTTTAAAGGCCCATATGTGTTCTGGAACCTTCTAGTCCAGCCTAGAACCCCGTCGAAGGCTGAAATGGCAGCCCGTGATTCCTGCAGTGGAGATGTACTCGTCTTGGCCTTCTTGGACCCACCGGGGAGACCGGGTGGCAACGTTCTGAAGGGCAGGCGTCATGGCAGCAGGCTGGCCAGGACCGCACGCCATTTCTGAGACCAGTGCTGAGGAGGCGGGTGGGCCCGCTTGGGGGCTGGGCACCGAGGGGGCCTTTCTGGTCAAGTGTCTTCCCTGGCTCTGGTTCCAGCTCCGCTGTCCTCCACAGGTGCCCCACACCCGGCTGTGACGGCTCTGGCCACATAACTGGGAACTACGCCTCCCACCGAAGGTGAGCCTGCCGAGCCCGGGGTGCCAGGCCAGATGGAGTGGGATGGGTCTCTTCCTCAGACAAAGTTGCAGCGCTCCAAACAAGACAATAGTGTTGCCGGCAGCTGGAGCCTGGTTCATCTCTGTCTCCAAACAAGACAATAGTGTTGCCGGCAGCTGGAGCCTGGTTCATCTCTGTCACCTGAATTGATGTTCCTGAGCCCGATCAGGTCGCCCTCTGCCACCAGACCTAAAGGGCTCGTGGTGACACCTCCTGCCGTTGCCCTCCTGCCCTTGAGAGTGCTCCAGGACAGAAGTTCCCTTGGGATCCCCTGGGGGTGGCTGGCCACAGAGCTGGAAGGGATGGGTGGAGCAGATGGGTGGGAGATGTTGCCGTTCTGGGACCACAGTGGCTTTTCTTCCTTTTTCAAAACTAGCTTGTCAGGCTGCCCTCGTGCCAAGAAAAGTGGAGCCAGGGTGACACCCACCAAGGATGACAAGGAAGACCCCGAGCTGATGAAGTAAGTTGGGGTCTTGCTGACTCCTGTGGTTGTTTTGCAGAATTGGGATGTTCCTGTATGTTATAATTTTAGAAAGCTCCTTCTAGACTCCTTTTTCATTAGCACAGCTGGTCAATGACAATGCCCATTTTTACCGAAGTTCTCCTACTGTGCATGTGGACATCTGTGAAGCTGTGAGCTGTGTGTGTTGTATCAAGAGCACGCAGAGGCACTGGCTTCCGTCTGGGCTCCTCAGATCTGGGGGTATTTGATGGGGCCAGGAGAGGCAAAGGGCCCCGCTGCCCATGCACCTGGGGGGTTACCTGGGTGAGGGCTCAGGGCATGGAGCAGCCCCCCAGGGTGCTCATGGGTATTGAAACCTGCACAGCTGTGGTCTGATGGGAAAGGACAGGTGCAGGAGTCAAGGAGGAGAGGATGGTTAGAAAGATGATCAGTTTTTGAATTGTGTGTGTCTGCACACTCACATACCTTTGCAGGGAGCTGGTATGGAAGGGGGGAACCCAGGAGGGTCACTCTGAACTGGGACCTTGACACTGCTGTGGGGAGGAGCAAGGACATCCTGGGCTTTACATGATCAAAGCCCTTGATACCCACCACTGACCATCTCATGGGGGTGCCTAACGTGTCATCAGGGGGATTGTGTGTGAACTCTGACCCTGTGAGTGCGCCACTTGGTAGGGGTTGCATCATTGCAAGTTTATGCTTCCAGAAGGGAACTTGCCCCCTGAAGCCCCCCCCTTGCCGGTAGGGGCAAGACTGGGCCACAGGGGCAAACAGAGTGACCCACCATTCAATTTTCCCAGGACTTTCAGAGCTGACAGTGAACAGAGCACTGGGTCCCCTTGCCAGCTGAGGAGTGGAAGGGAAGGGTTCTGGCTGCGTCGTGGTGCAGGCCTTGGGGCTGGCTTGGTCAGGGCATGGCCAGGCAGGTGCACAGAAAGCCCAGCTGCCCTGATTGCGTTGCCTTTGGGCCAAGAGTAGCTGGATGCTCACCCCTGCTGAGGGGAGCAACCTGGACCAGGAGTCAGTAGCTCCTCCTTGGAGCTCACCCCAGCTGCACCTAAACATCTGCTTGGCTACAGAGGAGAGACCTGATTGACCAGCATCACATCCTTCCAAGGGGCTGGCCCCACCAGCTGTTTGGTGTAAAAAGGCTGTGGCTTGTTTATTTAATTTAGTTTTTACAGTAAAACTATAATGAATGCTAACTCAAAAATGCAAAGTATGTGGATGTTGGTGTCATGAATGCAGCCCACTAAATGCTGGGATGGAGGAAGAACATTTATCCTTCTGAGAAGCCATATAAACACAAGCTGCTATGGATTAGAAAGGATCCTGCTGTAGGGTTATGATAAGTGAATTGTGCTGCATTTGCAAATGATTAAAATCAAGATCAGCATTTTTCAAGTTAACTGGGAAAAATGGTTTTCCTCCTCCTAATGTGCTGTCAACTTCGCTTTTTAAAAAACAAGATTTTTGCAGCCAAGTGGAGAATATGACTTAGAAGCAGGTCAGCATTTACAGGATGGATGAAGTTCCTAATGGCTCCATGGCAAGGCGGGCGGGGGGGGTGCCCATTCAGCACCTCCATTTTATAGGGCCTCCTTCCCAGCCATAAACTTCAACTGTATTTATAACAACAAGTGCAGACCACAGCAGAAACTTTAATCGGTGCGTCAGGTCCTGTCGAGTGACGGGATTTTGTGAGCATGTGCTTGCTCGCTGTGATTGTGGAAGGCTGGTGGGGGAAGAGTTCCCTTTTATGACATCTTGTGTCTGCACCATTTGAGATTAAGTCATGTCAGTAGATTGTGGTAAATCCCTTTGGCCAAAATGAAATAACTGGCCATAAAAGTTTGTGGATGTTCCAGTGTGGGGGTTAGGAGCTCAACGCCCATCGCCTGTGGAGAGCCCCCCACCCCCACCACTGTCTCCAGCCACACCGACATCTGACAAAAGAGATGCGCCTCTGACCTTGGGGTCCTGGCGGCCCCACCACTGGCTCACCTGGGAGGTACAGAAGCTGACTGACTTGGCACCCCACACACATCTTAGTGTGAGGTCACCTGATAGCTCTGAAGATTTGGATACTGGATGTGGAGGGGAAGAAAAACAGTGTTGCTGTCCACATGTCTGAAATACCCACTATGAATAAATTCCAGGGAATCATTCCTGATGAGGAAGGTTAGGGTTTTGCAAAGAATGTGAGTAAAAGGAATTCAGATCCAAGTCTGTGTTGTAACCGTGAAGAGCTGCCTCTCATTTGGTCTTTTGATCTTGTTCTGTTGGGTGCTCAGATGTGCTTCAGTGTCCATGGGACCCCACAGCTGGGCGGTATCCAGGTGTGAGGGGCAGACGTAGAGTGGATCCTCCCCAAGCTCCTTGCAGGGCCCATGGCAGTATCTTCACTCTGGACTGCTTGCCGAGATGACCTTGGACCGGCTCAGGGCCATCCTGCATGTCTGAGGCCCATGTGTGTGGGACAAAGACGAGAGAGGGATGGGCACCAAGGGAGGAGACAAATGAGGACGGATCCAGGCCAAGGAGGCTAGGAAAATGTCTGCAGTGGCCACCTTGGGGGCAAGGCCATAGTGTGGGGGCAACTGCTGGGCAGCAAGGCCCCGTCCCCTCACCTGCTGCAGCAGGAGCCCCCGGGCGGCCCTTGCCCTCCAAAAGACTTCCTGCCTCTGACTTCCCCACCCCAGAGACCTCTCCCTAAACTGGGGCAACATGTCCCTTTTCAAGGTACTGTGTGTTTGGCAGGTCTGCAGCCCCTAAAAAGTGGGTAAAAACGAATGGCAAATTATATGAGTCTCTTTTGCTGGAGGGAGAAAACTGAGAACTTGCAGGTGCAGGATCTCATCCTCGGTCAGTTGTTGGTTCCTAGGTGGTCCTGAGCTCAGATCCCATGATCCTGAAATGTTGGTGCTCAGGTATCTCAGGGAGTTCCTGGTCCTGGTCTGTCCTGAAGGCCATGAAGGTGGATGGCCAGAGCCCTCTGCATCAGCTGGTTTTCTGTGGTGCACGGATTCCAATGGCAGCATGAGGGGGATTCACTCTGAACCTTTCTCCAGTTACCTCACCTGTCCCTGGGGCTTGTGTTATTTCTTCAAGGGATTCTCTCCTTGTCCTGGAACAACATGAACAAAGGAAAATACCATTCCAAGCCAGCCTCGGGCAGGAGGCACAATGGAATGTCTGAACCGAATCTTTCTTGCATGAGCCCTGTGGCCTGGGTTCTTCCTTCCAGAACACACATTTCAGATGTGGCGAAGCTGGGACATCTATGGACATCATGCCTTGACAGTCTCATTTTGGGATGCTGTGGGGTGATGGGGCCTCTGCTGTCCCCACACTGCATGGCTGCATGTGCACTTGTGACCTTCTGTGACCCCCAGGGCCCCCGGCACTTTGCTTGGTGCAATCCCCAGGGTGTGGCCTCCACATTCCTGGGGTGATGTAGACGTGATGTGGCAGCAAGGTCTAGGTGTAGACCCAGAGGCTCCAGAGAGCTAGCCCAGGGCCCAGGGGCATCATGGCTCCTGAGGGGTGGAGAGAGAGGGTAGCTGCTGACCTTCCAGGGATGCAGGGGGCGTGAGGCTGTGGCTGGAGAGGGAACATGATCTCTGCTGCCTTCGTGTCTGGTTGGGAAGGCTTCAGGAATCACTCGGACAGTGGGAGTTTATCCAGGAGCCCCCAGCAGTCTCAGTGTCTGGCTTGGGAGAGTCTCTGGGCTTCTTCTCCCTCCTCCAGTGCCCTGTGCTCACCTCTGACCTCTTTGTGCCAGGTGCCCTGTTCCAGGCTGTGTGGGGCTTGGTCACATCAGCGGCAAATACGCCTCCCACAGAAGTGCATCTGGCTGCCCACTGGCCGCACGGAGGCAGAAAGAGGGTTCCCTTAATGGCTCACCCTTTTCCTGGAAATCTCTGAAGAACGAGGGGCCTACCTGCCCCACTCCAGGCTGTGATGGCTCTGGCCACGCCAACGGTAGCTTCCTCACCCACAGGAGGTAACTGCCCTGCACACCCTGTGTTTCATCGGGACCCCAGCCTTGGGCACGTGAGCAAGGCTCTTCAGGAAGGGCCAGACTAGGGCTCAGTCGTGGCCTATAGTTTCTCTAGGGAAAAGCAAGGCCCAGAATGGTAGCCGACTGGGGGAAGCCATAGACAATCTGTTGGGACGAGATCATGGTGTTTGTGACACGTGTCACCCCATGTGGCTACTGTCATGAGCCCCCTTCTACAACCCAGTAGAGTCCCTCCAGCAAGAGTGAGCAGAGCCCTGAGTCTGGTGTGTGCATTCTGGAAACAGGCTGCCAGCTTCTCATGAAAGGCTTTGTCATACCTCATGCCCTGCCCCTCCCTCTGGGGCCTCTTCTTTGACTTTTGGGTCTAGGCCTCTGCCTGTTGTGGAAGGGACATGGTGGCGAGAGCCCTCCCTGCCTGGGCTCTCGCTTGCCCCCCAATACCTGCTCCAGGGATGGGGGGGCCTTGGATCCCCCCATTCTCTTCCTCTGTGTGTCAGGCAGCTGAGATGTTGGCCGAGGTGCAGGGGGTTACCACACAGTCCTTCAGAAACCTTTGTCTTTCTTTTGTTCTGCCTTTGTCTCTCCACCTACAAGATTAATTAGCTCATTCATTCCACAAGCCTTTACTGAGCGTCCACTACATACCAGGCCCTGAGACAGAGCAGAGAACAAGAGTTGATCTGAGCCAGGCGGGTGGGGCACCGACTATAAGCAAACAAATGAGTGAGGTACCTAGGATGGCCAAAGGGGTGGATGCTGTGGGGAGAATAGTGGCAGGGAGGAGTTAGGGAGGCCTCTCTGAGAAAGGGGTAAGGCGCTGGCCCTACACCATCTGGGGACGAAACTTTAAGGCAGTGGCCAGAGCTGGGAAAGGCCTGGGGGCTGGAGCCAGGGAACAGGGAGCAAAAGGAGATAAATGAGAAAGTTCCAAGCCAGGATCCTACCAGGCTGCCAGCCAGTGAGGACTTGGTTTCATTATGATGTGTCATCTTGGCCTGGCCCTTGGTGTGTGACTTTGGACTGGTTTTTGGTGTGTGACCTTTGCTTCCAGCTTATCCGGCTGTCCCAGAGCAACCTTTGCTGGAAAGAAGGGAAAAGTCTCAGGGGATGAGGTTCTCAGCACGAAGTTCAAGACGAGTGATGGTAAGGTTCCTGTAGTTCCTCCAAGTGATCTCTGTAACCTGGGTGAGTGAGCAGTGCTGGTGGAAGGGGTTAGGGAGCCAGAGTCCCTCCTGGAGTGAGTCATGGTGGAGACAGACCCCTGACCTGAGCCGACAGGTCTCCCAGCCTCAGCTCTGAACCCCTGGTTGCCTGGAGTCTGGGCTCCTGGCCCTCAAGTGGCCATGCTTGCTCTAACTTGGGTATTGGTAAGTGTTGGCATCAGAGAACCCTGCAGGCGGCATCAGAAGCCATGTTCTCGGGGTTTGTGGAGTTGTGAATTCAGTTTCAAGGAAGAGGGAAGCTGAGGAAATTCAGCACCACCTGGAAAACTTCCATCTTTATCTTAGCGATTAATACCTGACAGAGAGATTTATATCCTCCTACCCATCACCCAGGGTCAGGAGGCAGATGTAGGCATATGGCTACTAGTCTCCAAGCCCGACTTTTCCAGCATGACATGTGGGATATGAGCTGCCTAGCATGCCAGGCCGGTTACCTCTGTTTGGAAAGGGTCCTTTGTTCCACCTAGAAAATAGGCCTCTACTGCACCCCCACATGCTGGCCTGGGCATAAAGCCAAGAGCCACAACCAAGGTTTTTCTCTGGAGCAGTATTGGAGAATGATGAGGAGATCAAGCAGCTGAACCAGGAGATTCGCGACCTGAATGAGTCCAACTCTGAGATGGAGGCCGCCATGGTGCAGCTGCAGTCCCAGGTGGGTGGCACAACTGTAGTCCCAGGTGCAGTCCCAGGCGGGTGGCGCAGCTGCAGTCCCAGGTGGGTGGTGTTGCCACCCAACCCAAGGGGGTCCTTGTCCTCAGCCTCCTCTTCCATGAGGCAGGAGAGCTGAGCTCGTCAAGGTTGCTGTTAGGCTGAGCTGACAGTGCAGCTCTCAGGGACACTCAGAACAAGCCACACCTGCCAGCTTTGGTAGTTCTTCTAGCAGTAGGGGTCCTGGGGTGCCCATGCTGGGGGTCCCATCAGGGTTAGTGGTCCCGTCAGGGTTGACTGCTGGCCCTGTCAGTAGGAGTAGGATCACAGGCTAGGTTCTGAGGACCTGGCTGGGAGGCTGATTCTACCCCAGAGCTGCCATATAGCAGCTTAGTAACCTGGCAAACCTGTTATCAGTCTGTACCTTGATGTCCTTACTGGTAGAATGGGGATGATAATAGGAATCAACTCTGTGAGGTTGTTGTAAGATAAACGCATTTCTATGGGAAAGTGTCTGACCCCAAAAGAGTCACTATTGTTGGGTGATAGGGTTACAAATTACTTTAAGTATATGTGTCATATCTCTCTGATTTCCCCCAAATGAACACTGGTCATCAGAAAAAAAAATGCAATGAGGGTCTTATTTTGAAAAGAAGCCCTGTCCTTAGCTGTTGAGTAAGGGGCCAGAGCAAGAGCTGGGGCACAGAAGGAGTGGCCACACATAGCTCTGTCCCCTATGGCTGGAGGGACAGAGGGACAAGGAGGTGACTGGGCCCTGCAGGATCTGAGGGCAGAAAGGACAGATGGGAAGGTAGCCCTTCCCAGAGGCTGCAGTGTGACATATTAGAGCCCCATGTATCTTGTTATGCTGTCTCTTCTTCCATTGGCCAAGAGGCTTTTATGCTGACCTCCTGTGACTTGGAAGCCTAGATAAAAATAGCATCCGCCCGTAGAGATCAGGAAGGGTCTTTGTCTGCCATGCACCATCTTCCCCAGGCTCACAGGCAGTAGAAGCAGAGGAGTATTGGGGCATCTCTGGGTGCCGAGACACATCACTGGGTAACCACCACCCTCTGTCTCTCACTGCTCTCTCTCTTCCTGAAGTAACCTTGGGACAGCACCTCTGATGTCTTTTCTTTTCTTTTTTAATCCTTTCTTTCTTTTCCTTTTTCTTTCTTTCTTTCTTTCTTTCTTTCTTTCTTTCTTTCTTTCTTT
>NW_023270490.1:12774870-12798802 GCF_011800145.1 Mirounga leonina
TTTCTTTCTTTCTTTCTTTCTTTCTTTCTTTCTTTCTTTCTTTCTTTCTTTCTTTTCTTTCTTTCTTTCTTTCTTTCTTTCTTTTTTTTTTTGCTGATTTCCATCTTTTTATTCACTAGCATCTTTTTGGACTGACTCAGAGCCCCCTTTCCTCTAGAGGGAGTTTTGAGTCCTGTGCTCTGCAGAAAGTCTCAGGCAAAGAGAAGGCAGGCCCCTAACTCCTACTCAAACTGTTTTAAGCCAAAGACTTGTCACCAGGTGATGAAGCATGATGTTTCCCAGCCATGTGGTTGGAAGAAAGCACTCCACCCCATGCATTGCCCCCTAAGAGGCAGCTCACCTTTGTGCACCTAGGGGATGGCTCAATGAGTCACACACATTGTGTGAGCTTGCCGCAGCCCAAGGCTCCCTTGAGATGCAGTCAGGTTGGGAGCTGCCCTCCCAAGCAAGTTTTCTCCAGACCGGGCCCCAGGGCAGGCTTCCCACCTTCCTCACACTGGCTGTGAACCTCTGCATAGGATTGTGCTGACCCTGAGACTCACCTCTCTGATCACCTGAGCTGCCCAGAGCATTCAGGACTGCCCCTGACCATCAGCCCTGTTGTCACTGTCACTGTAAGGGTGTGCTGGAGGGGTCATCGACTGGCTCCACTCAGCTAGGAGTTGCAGAGGGAGAAGCAGTTGCCTGTTCTGCTTGCCTTCCACAGCTTTATTAAGGCATTTTGTTGGTCTTTCTGGTGGGGGAAAGACCCAAAGGTGGCCAGACACCCCCCAAAGTGGATGCAGTATTCCCATTACAGACAAGGAAGAAGGAACATGGTGAACTTAACTGCGCAGCTAGTGGTGGGCTGGGATTTGAGCCCAGGGTGCTTTGGAGTCTGTGTTCCTCCGTGACCCTGCAGGACAGATGTGGCACAGAAGGCTATGGCCCCACACAGCCCCTGGCTCAGTCACTGCATCCCCTCCTCCACCCAGGGACCAGGGTCCCTGCCTCTTCACCCTCTCCCAGAGAGACATGAAGTGTGGCACAGTTAGCATGCTGGGTGTGTCCCAGGAGGACCTGAGGGATGTGGTCCATGGGACTCCCATGGCAGGAGGCATTTCCCATCTCGGTCTGGTGCAGATCTCCTCCATGGAAAAGAGCCTAAAGAACATCGAGGAGGAGAACAAGCTCATCGAGGAACAGAATGAAGCCCTGTTTCTGGAGCTGTCGGGCCTGAGCCAGGCCCTCATCCAAAGTCTTGCCAACATCCGCCTTCCGCACATGGTAAGCAGGATGTGGCCCTGCGGGCACGCAGCTGAGCTGGTTGGTAGCTGACCCCCAGGACTCTGGGGAAGGTGAGGAGGGCAGGGCACCCCTCTGCCACAAGGGCCCCGATCCAGGTGCTTTGCCCTGCAGGCTGCTGGCCGTGGTGGCTCTAGATCTCCTGAAGAGCTTAGGAATCCACAGCAGAATACTCATGGTTGTTTCGGCCCAAGGGTGCCAGTGGTGCCCCTGGTAGGTGTGGGCTTGTCTCAGGGGGCGTTCTGTGTTCATCCGTAGATTTCTGTGGCTTCTGAAAATCATGTGGCCCATTGCATGGATGGAGCTTGCTAACCCAGTTCTGTTCTCCAGGAGCCAATATGTGAGCAGAATTTTGATGCCTACGTGAGCACCCTCACCGACATGTACTCCGACCAGGAATGCTACCAGGACCCCGAGAACAAGGACCTCCTGGAGAGCATCAAACGGGCTGTGAGGGGCATCCAGGTCTAGACCTCGCCATCCAGAAGCCACCCCGCCAACCGGGACACCTGGGGCTCCCCGACTTGGCTCCATCGTTCGCCTCCCTTGCCCTGCCCCCGCAGTGGAGATTCCTAGCTTGCAGTGACTAGTTGGCAGCCCAGGGCGGCCTCAGGTGGGCTTATCCAAAGGGGTGCCTGGAAATCCGTGTCTTTCTCGTTGCGCTTGCCAGGCTGGAGGCCTCGACCTCCCCACACAAGTGCAGGGGAAGGCACGGCGTATTACAAAGTGATTTATTTTTGTTTTTTGAAAGAAATCTGAAGAGCAGCTCAAAGTCTCCAGTGGAAGCTCATGGACAAGGTTCTCAGGGAAGTTTTGGAGTTTGCAACCACAGTATTCCTTTGTCTGTCGAGGCTGGGAGGGTAGCCGTGGGCACGGGGCGGGTGGTCGTGTGACAGCGTCAGCCTGGAGCATGCACCCCAGGGTGCGCATCTGCTCAGTGAGGTCAATGTGGCACGTGTGTTTTCTGTTTTCATTTAATTCAGTTTTGTCTTAAGGATGGAACAAAGCACTGTTCCAGAGGGTTAGAAAGAGACCTACAGCCCATGGTCAACTTGAGGACTCTAACCTGGGATGCCCCTGGACGTTCCACATGAAAGCACCTCACACATCTAGGGGTGGCTGGCACCCCCAGCCTGCACAGACATGTACAGCGTGGGGTCATGCTCCCTCTTGGGGCTGCAGCCTTCGGATCCAGGTCTGGGTCAGGGCCAGGGTCTCTGGCTCTCTGTGTGTCCACCCGTGCCCGTGACCTGTCACTGCCGCATTATCCGGGTCACGGCCGAGCTCGACTGAGGTGGGGACGGCGTCAGCAAGTCAGGGAATAAATTCCTAATTTGGAGACCACCAAGATTCATTTCTTTTTAGATCCATTCAAGATGCGAAAAAAATTGTAATGGAAAGTGTTAAACACAATGTTCCTAACATGTAAATAGAGTCCAAATCGATTGTGACTACAATTCCAAGTTAGTATTTAAACGTAGAGAAATTGCACTTCCTGGAAGAAATAAAAAAGTAGTTAGTTTAATTATTCTGTAAATTATTTAATTTTGTCAAGATGTAAGTATTTATATTCACAACCTCTTATGTTAACATTTGCTATTTATTTAACATTTTTATTTATTAATTTTGTACTATTTCAACTAGACCCCACACCAGGACACCATGAGAGGGAAATCAATGAAATCAAAGCAAAATTAATGATTGGACTATGAGATAGGCCACAAAAAAAATCTTGCTGTACCTTCTATATATAGAAGTCTTCTTATAATTTTGACGCAACCAACTTATTTTTTATATATTTTGTTATTTATTCTTTTAATAATGGAATTTTTAAAAAAGTATTTTGTAACTGAGGAATTTTGATAATTTGGGGATATTTTTCCCTGGGTCCAATGGAAAGAAAGACTTTTTGGTTTTCTTTACCCCTTTGGTTCCTTTTGTTTCAGGTACGGACAACAGCAAATGGAATTCTGTATTTATTATTTATTTACGTGTAGCGCAGATGTGTGTGCTCTGGCGTGTTTCTCGTGTTGCGTCTGTGTGCCGGTTCTTGATGGCCGAGTCATGCTGCTGAGAAGGAGTGCTGGCCACAGGCAGCACCGAGCAGTCCCCACTCACAGGCTCCCTGTCCCTTGACGGCTCCAATACTGTGATCCCCTTCCTCAGGAAACGCGTGGAACCCACAGCACAGCACTTCTCGGTGTGTTTGCAGGGTGATTTCCTAATAAAAGTCCACTCTGACTGTGCACGGGAGTGGTGTGTGCTGACGTCGGTCTCTGTCACCTTCTTGGGGACTCTTCCATCTGGGTCTCTTTTTGATACCACGTGTGGAACCAACATCTTTCCCCCGAGGTGTGGTTCTAGGAAGTCTAAGTCACAGTGCCCTGCCCCTTCCCGCGTGACTGGGCATGTGCAATGCACCACTTTCCCTCGGGCTCAGAGAGAAGTCTCCCTATTGGGGTTGTCAGACTGGGTGGGGTGGTGGGGGTGGTGGGGTTGCGGGGTGGAATGGGGGTTGCCACAGGCTGTCTCTTCTGGCCACAAGGAGGAAGCCATCTGCAGTAGGAGAGAGTTTGGACATCTGGAGGGAGGCAGAGCTGAGAAATGGAGAGATTACAGTGGAGGTGGGAGGAGGATGAGGGAACGCTGATCCTTTCAGAGCTCCTGGATCCGGCCATACTTGAAGATTGCCCACCCTTGCACTTCCCAGTTATGAGGGGCATGAACTCCTCCTCCCCCCTCCTCCCCTCCTCTTCTCCCGCCCATCCTTCTTCTTTTCCTTGTTGCTTAAGCTCTTGTGTTTGGCTTTTTGGTCTTGCTGTGGCAGCTCACTATTTTCACACTTTAGTGTCGGGTGGAGCTCTAGCTCTCCCAGGGTGAGACTTAGGTTTGGAGTTTCTAACCTGACTTAGATTTGGATATTCAACCTGATCTGTCAACCCCTTTTGACCTCCCTGGGAATCTGGTCCTGAAGTCCAACCTGGAGCTCCCATCTGACCTGACAAAGGAAAATTCTTAGACATTCTGAGCCTCATTTCCAAACCATGTCTGAGTCAAACAGCGTCCAGGACACCTGGGGGCATCTGGTGTGTTTGGAGGGCAGTTGACCCTTAGGAGAGCTGCCCAGGGACCTTCACTGTACCCCAGACCCACGTCCCCACCCCTGCTCCCCATTGTCTTTGCCTCTCTCTTTTGCCTCTCAGTGTCTACAATGGGCAGGCCTCTGAAGCCTGGCCTCTTCTCTTCTGGAAACTTCTATGGCTCCCTCCTCCTCTCCTCCACTCTTCTCATCTGCCTGTCGCCCCTTCCTGGTTTCTGCCCCACCCTGCACCTGCCTCTGTGGATGCTGTCCCCCTGTGTGCTCCTCAGAGCCTGCCCCAGTCCACATCCTGGCCTCCCTCCTCCCCTGGGTCAACATCCCTACAGCTCATGTCTGCCACATGCAGAGAACCACCTCACTGTCTCCCAAGCCTGCTTTTCCCAGTTCTAGCACTTTCTGGGACTCCACTTGGACGTCCCACAGGCCACAGGACATGTACCCAGGTGACCACAGTAGCCCACTGGCTGCTCCCATCCTGGCCCTCCCCAGGCCCAGCCAGATACCTGCCGTCACCCAGCTGAAGAGATCATGGCCACATGCAAGCTACCAAGAGGGGCCATCACACGGATGTCAACGTCACCACAGAACACCCGTTGGGCCGTGGGTGCCGCCCAGACGGGGCACCCGTGGGTGCTGCCCTAATGAGGGCAGTGTGTGACTTGAGGAAAAACAGGCGGTTATTTGGGTTACGTGTCTAGCTGTGCAGGGATGCATGTATTATGGCTCCAGCCATGCCCTGTCTACCATAGGGGACGGTGTGGACACGGTGATTGCTGAGCTCCAAGGGAGCCCCTCCCACTAACTGAGGTGTCTGCTTGGGCTGGTTCTGGCTCCTGATGGCTGGCCACCGCACGCAGCAGCTTCTTGAGCCAGTATAGGCCTTAGGGGCACACCGGGAGCCCCACAGAATTGAGGAGCTGGTACCGTCTCAGCCCTGTGGGGTCATCCCCAGTCCACCACTTCCAGGATGAGGGGTCTATGGGGAGGGGCAGGGAAGCCCACAGAGCCACCCTGCTTCCCACGTGGGATCGTGGGAGTGGATGTAGAGGAGGAAAGTACAGCTCCCTCCCCAGCACCCTGCCAGCGAACACCCCCTCATGGACCCACCCATCGCTGTTCATAGGGTACCTTCTGCCAAATTGGACACATTTCTGCCCGTGTCTTTCACACACTGTCAAAAATGTTTTCCTTGTATTTAATTCTGTTGCGGTTCTCTCTGTAGAAGTTGTCAAAATAGCAAAGGAGAAACCTGGTGCTGTTTATGTAAAGACAGTAAGGAATCCACCCAAGGCCCACCTGCTGTGTCGTGAAGACCAAGCAGAAGTGCTTTGAAGTCCCACATCATGCCCCTTGGGCTACTGCTTGAGACCCAAGCAGAGCTTGATAATCCAAGACCCCATTAGGCACCAAACCTGGAAGGGCTCAGTCAGTCACAGCTGAGTTACCCCACACAAAACCCTACCTGGCTCAGCCCTGAGCAGGTACAGGAGAGAAGTAATGACCTCTGAACACCATGGTGCAGGCACTAGGATTATTCCCATCATACAGCCTAGGAAACTGAGGCCCAGGAGGCTGCTCAGGGTCACACACAGGATTGGCTATGCAGCCAGGATTTACACCAGGCCTCTGGCCCCTGGGGTCTGTTCTCCTCAGGAAGAGGAAGAGGTGCCAGCTCAGCTGAGCTCCATGGAGCAGTGGGCACGGAGGAGCCAGAGGAGAAGGTAGGAGGCACCAGGAAGAATCTGTCCAGGCGCAGTGTGGACAGACAGGTCTCCCAGTTTTGGGACAGTTGGCCTGGCAGACACCACTTTCTTCTGGGAAGCTCTGACCATTCCTTAAGGTAGCTGGGACTAGATACAGACTCTGAAGTCTCCTTGAGGTGGAGGCAGGTTCTCCAGCGATTTTTCTGGCTCCTCCTGCCTGCAGGGCTAAGCAGGGTGGACCATGTCCCTGCAGGGGCCTCTCCTTGCCTTCATCAGCTGGGCCGGGCTGTCACTAGAGCTGGCCAGGGGTTTCCCACAGGACAGTTAGGCTTGTCCAAGATCCGTTTTCTAGACTCCTAAAGGCAGTTTCTTCCCCTGCACACATTTTTAGTCAGTAACAGAAAGGACTAAGACGTGGTCCTTGTACTGGGACCACGGTCTCCAGAACATTCCTGATCATTCCCTAGCCACCACCACATTTGTACCCTCATGCTGTTCCCAGAGGTTATGACAGCTAGCTGCCTGGCCCCATCCCAGGTGCTGGCCCTCTGTGTGATTTCTGCCAAGTTGAGGTCTGAGGTGGGGCCTGAAAGCAGGTCTGGGATCACTGGGAGAGACCCCCAAGCACATTTCCTTCATGCAGTGCTGAATCCGGGGGGCCTTTCTGGGGTTTGGAACCCCTTGACTTTGAGAAATTATGTGTGCATGTGTGGGGGAGGGGGGATCTTTTTCCTAATCCACAGCCCTCCCACATTCTTGAGCAGTGGGGAAATTTCCTGACTCAGTCCCAAAGTGTAGCCTATGAATATGACACTCATAATGGCCATGGGCTAGGGACCACCATTTGCACTGACTAGGCCCTGAGAAGTTGACTCTCTGGGCTGCAGTTTCCTTATCAGCACAGAAAGAGGGGCATATGAAGAAGTGAGACATGTGCATTCACCACAGTGGGGACCGGGTCATTCTGAAACAGCTGAAACATTTGGATGCTCCCACTCCCCACCAGCTCAGGGTCCCTGGGAAGCTGCCTCAGAGGCATCAGTAAGAGGGGCCTGTGATGATGGTGGTCTGCTTCAGGCCTCAAGGCTCACTCCATGCCCATAAAGCCCTTCCCTAGACACCACCGACTCACCCCCGCAACCATGTTGGGGGTGTCCTGGGGCAGCTTTCAACAGTGTCATGATGCCCGATGCCCCCGCCCAGTGGTATGGGAGGAGGGGCTGATGCTGCTGCCCTGCATGTTGAGGCCCTCAGTCAGGACTGGTGACCTTCAAACATTGTTCAAGCACTCACACCCTTTACATGGAGTGTCACACAGAGCCGCTGGGCTGTTCTGGCCAAGGTAGAGGGTCCAAACTGGTGTGGCCTAAGGGAGATGGCCAGCACGTTTGGGAAATCTCAGACAGATGTTCCCTCAGAGAGTCTCTAGCTACCTCCCTCCCCAGCTACGTACAGAGCCTAGGAGACCACATGGGAGAATCAGCCAAGTACAGGATGTGTGCTCCATGGGGGGGTGGGGATAGGAAATGTGTCTGCACGGGGTGGCTGCATGGACGAGAGTTAGGGGTGTTGGGCAAGTCCCCTTCGTGGGGGCTCCTGGTTTTGGACACAGTAGCTCTTTCTGTCTGAGTCCGGGGCCATCTCACAGCTGGGGACCATGGGCAGGTCATTTCTAGCCTCTGTGCTTCGGCTTCCTTCTCTGTAAAGGAGTCCACAACACATCTACTGAAGGAGGGAGGGAGAGGGGGTGGAAAGGGTTGGCCCAGGCCCCAGGTCATGCACCATCTCCTGACACTCTGAGGACACCCTTGAACTCACCTCCCCTTCCCTGCATCTCCCCATTTATATGAGCCACCACTCCCGGCCCCAAGGTCTGCCTCTGGTGGGTTGCCGAGCCACCCGACGTGTGACCACAGCTGCCAGGTAAGGCCTGGGTTTGTAGGCACCACCCAGGGCCCTCCTGTTTGCACCCCTAAGTCTAGGTGCCAGAGGAGCGAGTACATCTGCTGTTCCCACCTCTGCTAGCAACTGGTCTGGCCCGCCAAGTTCGGAGTTTGGTCTTCCCAGACTGGCCTCCCTTCTCCAAGGCTGCTGCCCACTCTTGCTCTCCCCTCAAGCCTTTCCTCTTGTAAGTTACGACCTAGGGAGGAGAGTCTGAGGGGCTGGCAAAGGGGGAGGGGACCCTGGAACCCTAGGACTCACAGCCTAAGAAATGTGGTGGTGGCGCCTGGGTGGCTCAGTTGGGTAAGCCTCCAACTCTTGGTTTCGGCTCAGGTCATGGTCTCAGGGTGGTGAGACTGAGCCCCGCGTTGAGCCTGGTTAAGATTCTCTCTCTTCCTCTCCCTCTGCCCCTCCCCCCTCTCTCCATCTCTAAAGAAAAGAAATGTGGGTGTCAGCTCCTCAGGGTGCTTCCATCCCAGGTACCCTGTGGGCAGGCCTCTGGCCCTGGTCTGACACTACTTCTTTGTGTCCTATATATATATAAAACACACACACACACACACACAGGAAGTGGGGTGGGGAGGGGATTTATTTTGTGGGATTGGCTCACTCAGTCGTGGTGGCTAAATCCGATATCTGCAGAGCATGGGGCAGGCTGGAGACCTGGGAAGAGATGATGCTGCAGTCTGGTGTCCAAAGGCCGTCTGGGGGCAGAATTCCTCATTCCCTGGGGAATGTTAGGCTTTGCTCTTAGGGCCTCAAGTGCTTGGATAAGACCCATCCACATTATGGAGGGTAATTTGCTTTACTCCATGTTTGCCGATTTAAATGTTAATCACATCCAAAAAATACCCTCTGAGGAACATCTAGACTGGTGTTTGACCAAACATCTGGGCACCATAGCCTAGCCAAGTGGACACATAAAATTAACCATCACAGACCTCTTCCCACGCATTACTTTTTTATTAAAGTGGTTTGTTTCAAGACAAGAAATTATTTTTTAGACTCCCTTCTCAATCATTTTATGATACAAATACACTGGAGTTCACCAATACTTTCAGATAACATCAAACTGCACTCACCTGCAGAGTAGGAATAGCAGAGAAGTATGAGGCATGTCTGAGAACTGGCTAATTCCACTTGCTGCCTACAAATGGCTTATGAGGAGGAAGAATGATTTCTTCCCTTTTTGGAGGATGGTTTGGAGCGTCTCGATGCAACAGCGGCCTGGGGCGACGCCTGGTGGTCATTGTGGCCTCTTGTAATCTGCCATCCTCCTCTCGATTCCTTTGTTTGTAAAATATCTTTGTTCTCTGGGTGTTTTAAATTTTTCCTCTTTATCATTGGTTTTGAGCAATTTGATTATATTGTGCCTTGGTACTTTCCTTCATGTTCCTGTGCTTGGGGTTCATTGAGGGTTAGGGTTTTCATCAAATTGGGAAAGATCCGGCATTTTCTCCACTATTTCTTTTCATCCCGTTTGTGTCCCTTCTTTCTGGGACGGTCATTACAGGTGTGTCAGGCCACGTGAGGCTGCCCCACAGGTGCCCCTGATGCTGTCAATTTATTCTCTTTTCTCTTCACATCTTTGGCATAGTTCCTACTGCTGTGTCTTCAACCCTTTCTTCAGCAACATCCAATCTGCTGCTAATACCACTTACGGTATTTTTCAACTCAGACATTGTAATTTTTACTTCTGGAAGTTATATTTGGGTCTCTTTATGTAACCTCTGTGTCTGCACTTAACTCCTTGTTTTACGTCCTTCTTTATATTCCTGACAATTTTAGATTGGATGCCAGACATTGTAAATTTTACCTTGTTGAGTGTTGGGTATTTTGTATTCTTGTAAATATTCTTGAGCTTTGCTCTGGGACACAGTGGCCAGGAAACATTTTGATCCTTTCAGATCTTTCTCTGATACGTTAGGTGGGGTTTGAGCAGTGATCAGTCTGGGGTGAGCTATGACTCACTCCCGAGGCAAGACCCTCCCGCGTACTCTTCCCACTGTTCCATGAACCAAGAGTTTTTCCAGGGTGGCTGCTGGTAACCGACACCACTCTCTGCCTTGTGCAACCATGGCAGTGTGACCCTTTTGGACAGTTCTTTCCCTGGCTCTGGGTTGCTTCTGCACACACACATGTGCTGATTAGTTCTCTACTGAACACTTGAGGGGGAGCGGCTGCAGGTTCCCAAGTCCTCTCTGTAAATTTCTCCCCACCTGCACTCTGCCCTGGGACTTCCAGCCACCTTGCTCTGTGTGGGATTCCCCTCCCTGCCCTGCAGCCTGAAGACACTCGCGGTGGTGAGATGAGGCAACTGTAAGGGCTCAGCCCACTGGTTTCTCGTCTCTCAGGAGTCACTGAGCTTTGTTGCACAATGTCCAGGTTCTGAGAACTGTTGCTTCACATATTAGTCCATTTCTTGGTTGTCTCAGGCATGAGAGCAAGTTCAGTCCATCTTGGTCAGAGTTTCAGAGTTTCTTGGCACATTTCAGTTAGAGATGACGAAAAAAATTCTGGAGATGAATAGTGGTGATGGTTGCACAACAACAAGAAATGTACTTAATGCCATTGAACTGTATCCTTAAAAATGGCTAAGATGGTAAATTTTAGGTCTTAAAAATGGTTAAAATGGTAAATTTTATGTTATCTATATATTACCACAATAAAAAAACATTTTTTTAAAGGGCTACCTTAACTAAAGGAAGTCTTCATACTGCACTTTGAAGATAACAACACAACCCACTGCATGCAGCTCCAGCCACGAGCACCCAGGTCCACCCTGACCTCAGGCCTCTACACGACCTTCCCTTTGCCTGGGGACTCCTCCTCCAGATATGCCGACCACCAGCGGCCCGCACATCCCCCAACCAAAGCCCATACCCCTCAGTTATTCTTCCCAACACCTGTTAGAGACACCCCCCAGCCCATGGTGTGCATCCCACTCACAGAACAAGGCATACAAGCTCATCCAACTCTGTGTGTGTCTGGTGGCCTTTGGCAGGGCACTGACACCTCTATTTGACAGACAGGGAAACTCTGCGTGGATTGGATGCTGTCAGGAAGCAGGGACATCTCAATAAGTGATTATCTGTTAGAAGGGCGGGGCAGAGGGAGGCTCATCTGTAACCGATGAAAGAGCAGGGGTCGTTGCTATTGGCTGGGAGAGAGCTTGTCTGAGTTTCTGTGGGTGACTCAGGGCGCTTGCTTGGGCACGGCTATGATGTTTTGTCTCACTCTCTCACAATGGAGTGCCTCTGCAAGATGGTCCATGTCCAACAGGAGAACCCATGGCCTTGCTGTGAGCGCCAGGCCAGCTCCCAATGTCAGAGACTGCTCTTCTCATTCTCAGAGATCATATTAGTATCTACGTCACGGAAATAACCCATGTAAAGTGCTTACTGTGACATTCTACAAAGATTAATACTGACGGTATATGGATGGTGGAGCTGACATGGGGGGTGGGGGAAATCACCTTGGAGAGGCAAGCAGATGGGTCTCAAGGGAAGGCCTCCAGGCCTGATGTGACCAGACCGTGCTTTAGGAAGACCACGTGGCAGAGCCCAGGGAGGGATGGCTGGTGAGTGGGTATGTAGGTCAGTGAGGACATTATCCTGGTAAGAGGTGAGGGATACAGGGATAAGACAGGGTGGAGTATATGGAGGGTGTAGACAGTGGGGAGAGGGCCAAGGACGGCTCTAGGGCCTCTGTAATTTGTAACTGTCACGATAAGCAAAGGAGCGCAGGTAGGAAGACCTCTGAGAGTCCTGTCAAGGTCAGGAGATTGGTGGTAAGCCCTTTCCTCCACAGCAGCAGTGCTTGTGGCTGTTTGTAGATGGGGTGGCTTCTAAGACTGTGTTCAAAGAAAGGGTTCTGCTGCTAAAAGCTCATTTGGAAAACCACAGGTGAGGTTGGGAAAGGAAGAGTGGGGTAGAATTTCACAAAGTTTACCGGGTAGGCCGTGCAGGCAGTTCACAAAGGGATACGTGGCATGCAGGCGGCAGAAGAGGACAGGTCCCAGGGTGACTGGGGTTGGTGAGGGGAGGCAGCATCGAGGACCTGGACACAGAACCACAAGGTCACTTTTGAGATGCAGAATGATCTTGACTGATGTCCAGCAAAGGTATCTCAGACTGTTCTCACATGGAGGGCAGCCTGAGCAGGGGCCATGTGCCTGGTCAACATCTAAAGCATGATGCCGTCGAGCACAACGTCCCTGTTTTGAGATCGGGTCCAACTTCAGCCCGCAGGGGCTTGGCCTCCTATGTGGTGTCCCACAAGGCACCGAGGCTTAGGTTGGTCTGCTTCACTAGGACAACCCTCACCTTGAGACAGGGCAGACACACCCTTACTCTGCACTCTCTGGGCGGGACACACATGTGGGTGCACACACTCCTTGGCTCCTCCAGGTCTGTAGGATCTGCAACCACATCCTCTTGCCACCCAGCACATCACCCACCCAGCAGTGTTCTCCTCCTAGAGGCAGGGTTCTCCTCCTTCCTCCGTGGAGTTAGGAAGTTCATGTCTGCATAACGTTCCTTTTTATATTATTCCTATTCATATTATGCAAAAACAGTTCTCTTCGCCTTGTAGGACCCAAAGAAATTGTACCAGCCTGCCCCTTGCCCCAACTCCATCATCCTCTAGGAACGAAAACCTTGAGAATCCACGATGCTGGGTCTTTGTGTCATCTGAGATGTCTCCAGTTGTCTGTTGTGGAGACTACTAGGCAAAGCAGCTCCACGATATGGGCATGTATGGGTTCACGGTTCACTTGGTGGGACAGAGCTTAGATGGGGTCTACTCCGACTCCGTGTTTCTCTGCTGAGGCCCAGAAGAGAGGTGAAGGGTCTGCCCAGACGCAGGTGTAGGAGGTGGCAGCCTACTGAAGCCGAGCGGGGGCCGGCGGCTGCTTGCTACGGCTTGCTTCCAGATGTGCACAGGGCGGGTGGGTCCTGCCCACTTCCGCTCTCCCTGGCCTGCAGCCACTGGCCCCTCTCTCGCACGGCTGCATCCTTCTTGTCCCACGCACCTTAGCTCGGATGTCCCCTCTGTGCCACCCAAGCCAGAGAAGCCACTGCCGTGAGTTACTGCCCATCACACAGGGTTTTCATAAGCCTTCCTCGCGGGTCCTGGCTCTGGGTGGTGCGTGGAAGCCCCAATCCTCACCTGCAGCGGTTAGGCGACCGCCGCCCCTCCAATACCCCCGAAGGGTGCGGGCCGGCCCCGCTCTCCGTGCGTCCTCTCACGCGCCTCGCGGTCAGTCGCGGCGGGGGAGTCGCGGGCAGGGGCCGCCCCGGGCCCACCGGCAGCGCCGTCGCCCCTTTAAGCGCCGGGGCCGGGCTCGCGCGCAGTCGGGCCGTTGCGCGCACAGGCGCGGTGGCGGCGGGTGTTTACGGCGGCAGAGGTCGGCGAGGCGCAGCCGGGCCGCGGACGGGCGAGGGCTGCCCGAGGAGCTCCAGGTCGCGGCCTAGGCGGCCCGATCTCGCGGGCCGGCCGAGCCCGGAGGTAGAGCCGCCCTCGCCGCCGCCCTCGGCCCGGCCTGTGGCGGGCGGCGGCGGCGGCGTCTCCCCGCGGACCCCTCCCCCCGCCCACCTCCCCTGCCCGGTCCCGAGCGCCTGGCCCCCTCCTCCGGGGCGTCCCCCTCCTGTCCTCTCCCCGCCTAACCGCCCCCCGGCTCCCCCCCCCCGGCGACTCCCCCCCCCCCCCCCGCCCCGCCCCGCCCCGCCTGGCGTGCGCCCTTGCTCCCTTCTCCCCAGCGGCGTTCCTCAGCCCGCCCCCCGCGCCTCCCCCTGCCGTCCCCGGGTTCCCCTGCTGCGTGTCTCCCCCGGCCCCCAGCCCCCACGGAGAGAGAGGCGCCTCCCCTGCAAGAACGTGACCCTTCACCTGCTGCGCTCCGCCGGGGGCTCGCCCTCCAGCGTTCCAGAGCCTCCTGGAGGTCTCTCTCTCAGGGCGCGTCGCTTGCACCCTTGGATGTACTTGACTCCAGCTTACTCAGTGGGCAACGTTCGCAGTTAGCTCTGAGCCAAGTCAAGGCTCATCAGCGTCTAAGACAGTTCTCCCTTGGACCTTTTCAGAAGTTGACAGTCTAGGGGCGCGCGGCTGACTCAGTCCGTAGAAAGTGCGACTCTTGATCTTGGGGTTGTGGGTTCAAGCCCCATGTTGGATGTAGAGATTACTTAAAATTAAGTCTCTAAAAAAACCAAAAACAAAGAAACAGAACCATAAAGATAGGTGCCCTTCCAAGCCTTGGGGATACTGAGAATTGGCACAGAACCCTGGGGCTTAACTTCAGGTGTCTGAAAAAGGTCTGTGGTTGGGGAAGGAGAACTCGGCTGGGCTTGGTGCCTGTGTTCCGTTTTTTTCCATGGGATGTGCCTCCCACGTTGCTGTGTGCTCCAGCGTTTCCCCTCAAACGAGTTACCTAAATCTTTGCCTGTCCCCTTTGTTCATCACAAGCCTGTAATAGTTTTCTTCTTTCTTTCTGGCAGAGGACTGGCTGAAGTAAACAACTCCGTTTTGGGTGTTGAGTAGACTGTCAATCAAGAATTAGTGAAGGCAGGTTCCTGCAAACAACTCAGAACTTGTGGCTGTGCTTGGGTGAAATAGAGCTTTAGAGGTGGAATGAGAGGGGGCCTCTGAGGTGTTGGGGTCAGTGCCTAGGCCTCCTGGCCCCACCTCAGCTTGTACCTAACCTGGGACATCCCTGGGGGTGACAGGTTCGAGGTTCTAAGAACAGTTCAGTATTTGGAATTCTAGTTGTTAGAAAGCTTTTCTGTGTTTAGTAGAAATTATTTTCATCTAATGTGTTCCATGGATCCAGTTTTTATCAGTTCCATTAATAGTATATACAGGGCAGCCTTTCAAGTATTTGAAAAAAAATCCCTCTATATGTATTCCTAGCAAGTGTTCTAGGTTTTAAGATAAGTGTTTCTTTCATTATTCTGCCAGCAGGAGGTGTGGTTTTGGTTCTGTTTTCTTCTAACCAATGTGGTTGGACTGGCGCCTGCGGTTATTATGATTGCAAGACACCTTTCAGCAACAACCATCAGGAAACTGAAAAAAATAAAGGTTTATTACTTACGGAACCTGGAAATTTTATAGCATACCTGGGGCCACACAGTGAAACGGGGAAGAGAGAGAGAGCTCTAGCGAGCACAGGCCTGGGTTTCTGCTTGTATTGGGGTTGAGTGTGGGGAGCCTGGGGCTTCTCAGGCTTGCTCTTTATTGGGGAATATAAAACAAAAGAGGGAATGTAGAGCATGGGAAGAGAAAAGACAAGTGGCCCTAAAGGTCTGTTATGGAAATCAGCTAAGATCTGATCTCAAACAAAGGCCTGGTTCTTCATGGAGTTGAGTGGCAGGAGGCAAAGCGTATCTTCCTCACCAGTCAAAACTTAAGTCAGGCCGTTGCATTACAAAAAAGACAAACCTTTCAGGGCTTAAACCACAGGGTCCTTTCCCCCAGCTCATTTTCCACATAAAATTACCTTGTCCATATTTCCATTAAGAAGTGATATTCAGGTTGGAACGCGGCCCTCCATGTGTAGTCTGACAAACCCAGTGTAGATCGGAACTGCACACCCCCATTATCCTGGCTTCAGGCTGTGTTGACCCAGCTATAGCCTCCTTGGCTGCCCGTCATGAGGCCCTCCCATGCCTATTGCTGCTTAGCTGTCTTCCTCAGTGTGCTCTGGCAGTTGGTTTTGGAGCCGTATGAGACTAAGGAGGTCCTGTCGGCCAGTTACCCCAGAGTAGTGACTTATATTGGGGATTGCAAAGTATAATCAAGTACAGCATCCAGAAATTATTTCTCATTACTTTGAACAATTGGATTTGCCTAGATTATAGATCCATATTTGGTTTGGCAAGGATATTTTTGAATCTGTTGTTGGTGTTTTTGGGTGGTCTTATGAGCAGTCACAGGGGTGGTCCGGAGTAAGCAGTGATTGTATCCACTGTGAGGGAGTGGTAGATGACCAGGCAAAGTTAATATTCTCAGACCCTGTAGATGGTCACATCCATCCTACCAGCGGCAACGGGGGGGGGGGGGGGGGGGGTTACCGCATAGTTATGTAGCCTGTCATTTGGGGCAAAGATTACCAACATGTTGTGTTAAAGAATGTTTTCCCTTTGAGAATTTGAGAACGTAGGCCTTTGGCCAGACAGTCCTGGGTTTGAATTCTAGCCTTCTCTTCATGCACTGGTGTGTGATCATGAGCAAAATAGCTGCTGGGTCCCAATTTGCCTCAGTATGTTGTGAAGCTAACATGAACTCCTGTGACTGGCGGGTGGCGCCTGTAAAGATTGTAGCTCTTTTTACTAAAATGCTAGCTGTTGTATATGAATAAACTTTCAGAGTGAGGTGAAGTTGAAAATAAGTGATAGGTTACATAGTAGAAAATAAAATGTGTCCAATATCTAGTTAGTGTTTGCTTTCTGAAGATGGAATGATGGTATTGAGCTAGAATGGTAGAACATTAGGAACAGAATTAGATCCACCGTGAAAGATGCGTGCTTTCCAGGCCTTTTCCTAAATAGACCTTTAGGCAGCAAACGCAACTCCACTTTGAAGCAGTGACCTAAATTTTAAGATGACTGTCCTAGGCTTGGGATGTAGACTGTAGCCTCAGAACTAAGTGGCTTATCGAAGATTAAACTTGACCTCACTAGCACTTTATCCAGTCGGCTAAGTTCACTGACTGTGGACCATAACCTTGCAAGGGCTCCAGAACATCTTGAAATGGCGTGAAAAGCTAGTAATTGGACCATCCTGGTGATTTGGAAAGTATAATATTCAGCTCTAAAATCTTGATGATGAAGATGAACTGTTCCAATCGTGAAATGTTAGAGCATTTATACTAAGCCCTATGTTTTACATATTTTGTGTATTTGTTGTGAGAAGCTGAAGATTTATCATGTGTTCATTTATTTTTATTCCTGGGATAACCTCTCCCACCACAATTGCCAGCAGTGTGCTCGGGATATGTGTATGGAAATCTCTTCCCTCAGTATTTATGCTTCTCGTTCCGCTGTTAGAGATCCAGAGGATTGTGAGGGGGAAAGCAAGGATAAACTTTGTAATAATAAATGATAGTATGTTATTATGGAAGTTGTCCTGAAGCAGAAAATGTATCAGTCTTTGTGAAGTCTGGTGTTTTCTGTTTTTTGCCAGCAATTTACATCAGATGTTTTGTAAAACATGAAGTAAAATCATTCTTTTGGAAAGAGTTACTTGGGGTACGTATAAAATTGGAGAAGATATTTTTATGGTTCATGGAGATGAGGTCCATGTGAATTAGATGGAGGCACATTGTTTGTTAGCAGGTGGCTCAGAAGGGTCCCACTGTTGCTTTTTCTTCTTGAAGGCAGTTGGGAAGAAGGTAAGCAATGTACCTTTTACTGCTGAAGAGGTAGAAAGGTTGCATAACATACGCTTCCAGAGGGGCTGTAGGAGCTCTTGGAGCAGCTGTAGCCTGGAAACAGATTTTGTATTTGTTACAATAAAATGTCCTGTTGGGTAAGAGTTTTGTTAGGGGTATTTTGGCCTGAAGTTTGTACATCCGAATATCCAGATGAACAGACTGAATGGATTCCTTGACCCGATGTGTATGTGGGGGTGTAGAGTTGTTGGGTAAAATTTAGGACACCAGTTAGTTTTGAATTTCAAGTAAACAATAACTTTATAGTATTTGTTGTTTTATCTTTGATTTTTTTGCTTTTAAAGATTTATTTATCAAAAGTGATCTGTAGCACTTGAAATATTCAAAGAGAAGTTGATATTAGTGTGATTTTCTAGACATATCTGTGTTCTTTTATGCTTATATCCATTGACTTTGCCATATGTGAATATATCCGTGTTAAGGCAGATCTATATTCAAGATAATTTTAATCCTAAATATCCGATTTTGTAGATTGACGACCTAAAGTAAAATATTGAGTTCCTACTTTAATGATGTTTTCAGTTGTCAAATACGCATTAGGTACCTCAAGTTCATTTGAATTCATTTGATATTGTAAATTACAAACTTCGTGATGGATATAATGGAATTTCATATTTAATTGTTTTTTTTTTCCTTCTGAATTTAGCGGGGTTGGGATGGGGTAGGTGGGTGCTGACCAAATATATTCCATCTGTGGTATTTTCAGAATTCAGAATTTGAAATTGGCATGTTATTAGAACTTTAACTCTCGTGCTCTTACCTTTAATGTAAATAGCTCTTTAAAAACATTTTTAATTGCAGTGTTGCCTAAGTGTGATCTTGAAGATGGGAGGTGCTGTGAGTGCTGGTGAAGACAATGATGAGCTAATAGACAATTTGAAAGAAGCACAGTACATCCGGACTGAGCTGGTCGAGCAGGCTTTCCGAGCTATTGATCGTGCAGATTATTATCTTGAAGAATTTAAAGAAAATGCCTATAAAGACCTGGCGTGGAAGCATGGCAACATCCACCTCTCGGCTCCGTGCATCTACTCGGAAGTGATGGAGGCCCTGGACCTGCAGCCGGGGCTCTCCTTCTTGAACTTGGGCAGTGGCACTGGCTACCTCAGCTCCATGGTGGGGCTCATTCTCGGTAAGTCTGGACAGAGTGGGGCACAGCACCGTCTGTGTCGTGGTGGGGCTCATTCTCGGTAAGTCTGGACAGAGTGGGGCACAGCACCGTCTGTGTCGTGGTGCGGGAGGAGAGGGTCCGCTGGCGGTGTTGTCTCATCACCTTCTGAGCATGTCTGCTGTGGTTTATGCGTAGTCATTGGGTGGGCTGGGGAAGGGAGGGCTCCGAGTTTTCTGGAGGAACCCCTCCTGTTCCCTGCCCCCGCCCACCTGTACCTCCACTGTCTGTTCAGCACACCCTCCTTCTGGACAACAGAGGACCGAGAGAATTGTGTAAATCGGGACTTACAGTGATTTCTTGTTTAATACAATCACCCGGCCTGCTTTGTCACTCTGTAAACTGAGACTAAGTTTACAGTTCCCTGGAAGTTAAAGTTCTTCCAAGCAGTTTTGTTTTGTTTTGTTTTAATGCTCAAAGAGTTAATGCCTGTAAGTTGTTGTTTGTAAATAAATTCCAGGGATGGGAAGGATTTCACAGGTTTTGTCTCTTTTCCCAAATAAGTTGTGAGACTACACATGGGGATTGGCATTTTTGTTATTGAAACAACAGTATCAGATAATTGCGGGTTTAGGTGTCTGTTTTTACTCTGAGATAGAACGGTTTTGCCAGAGGAGTAACAAGGGCTGACCTGCCCTTTAAAGGGTTTCTCTGAAGAGGAAGTAGGGCGGGGGCTGCTGTAGCATCTGTGAGGGGGGCAGCGTCCAGACCACAGCATTGTTTCTTTGCGGTTGTTACAGAAAATCTTAGCAGTGACAGTTGGTTTTTGTGGGTATGGAGTGAAATTTTTGGTTCTTTATAAGTTCATAGACTTCAGAATTTGGTGAAGTTTTGAGACTGATCATTTGACTTAGGCTATAGATTGCTATCCTCAGATTTTTAGGTTTGTTTTTTAAAGCTAAATGCTTCTTGAACTTAATTTGTTTTGGATTAAGACTGCTTTGTGAAGAGCCCAGGTGATGTATCATTCTGGAATTAGTGAAAGGTAATTCAGTGGAGCAGAGAAATTGGGGGAGCTAAGGATGAGATGCTCTTTGGCAGAGAGAGGGATAGGGTGTCAGATTAACTAGGTTAGAAATGCTGTTGAAAAGAATTGAGATGCTCAGTTCTTACAGTAAGCCTGAGGTGACCTGTTGCACTTGACATTCCCTACAAATTATAAACAGCTTCTCTTAGTCCCCTGTTTGCTGGGAATGTAATTAGATGGTGGGGTGGGGAGAGATCTAAAGGAAGGGAAGCTTTTTTGGGGGTTGCAGTGGATGCTCTGTACTGCTGTGATGTATTTGAAGGAGGTGAATGGAGAGTTTCCTTTCATGGAGAGACATCTTGCGTTTGCAGGGAGGAGGGTGCACGCACTGGCTGATATCTCTGTCCGGATACCACGTGTTCTGGGCCTCCCTCTCCAGTTTACTCAGCCTTTAATGTTGTTTCATGCACATCACTCCAGAGCTGAAGACCATTTTGGCTTCCCATTGCCTGCAGATGTGAGGTCTGGAGTCTTTCATCTGACTCTTTTTTAAACCCAACTGCCTTTCTGCCTGGCTCTGAAGTTTATCCCTTTTCTGCTGTACTCCTGTGCAGCTAACCTGAAGTGCTGTGTGATTAGGGAGTGGAGTGCCCTCCTGCGGGGTGGGGATGGGGGGTGGGGCTTGCAGTCTGGCTTCAGTGCCATGCCCTTGATGTCTCAGTCCTGACTCCTCCCGTGCCCTCCCTCCCCTCTTAGTCATCTTTTTATTGGGGTGAGTCAGGGGCTATGTGTTATTACTGTATTTGGTGTTAAGCTTCTTGGGGATAGGAACTATGTCCTGGATCTGTTATGAGAATTAACTGCTTAATAGGTTTTGATAAAGGGTGAGGGGCTAATGAAACTATGATGAGTGGGGAAGTAAAGGTTTTCTTGGTTTCTGGCACGTGCTGCTAGCCAGAGGGCAGTGGGATGGAAGTCAGTGACTTGGCAGAGGGTCTTGAAATTGGATAATTTGGATTTGATGTTGTAAATAGTGAAAATGTGACTTCTCAGGTAGGGTGTGTTTTAATGAGAATGTTTTAGCATCAGCAGATGTTGAGAGAAGAGAGCCCCAGGTGAGCTGTCCAGGTCAAGGAGAGGGAAGCCATGGCCTGGGGTGGGTGTTGTGCTGTCGGGGGACCAGGTAAGCCCAAGTGCAAAATATCAAGATATGGGTGCACAGATGGTTGCTTATTTTCCAGTATTTCTGTTGGACTGTAGCGTTAAGTGCTGCACTGTGACTTCAGTATGTCTGTCCAGGAAATAAAGTTTTACATGCCCTGTTGATTTTCACATGGAGATATTTAAAAAAATGGCTGTGTAAGTTAACCTGTAGTAAATGAACAAGTGTGAGGTGTGTAGCTTAGTGAATTTTTATGTAAGTATTCACCTTCATGCAGGCACCACCCAGAACAAGGTACGGCGTAGAACCAGCACCCCAGAAGCTCTCATGCTGCCCCTCCCCCTCCAGAAAGGAGAGCACCCTTTTCTCCATCATCACAAATAAGTGTTGCCTGTTTCTGACCTTCATAGAAATGAATTCCCACAACAAAGAGACTCACCTAAGCTGTCTGTGTCAATAGATCTCACCTAAAGGCAGTTTTATACGGAGGGAACACCTTTATTGTGAAGTGGGCTTGTAACTTTTCTCACAGCTTTATTTCCAATTATTGATAAATTTCCTTTGATATAAAAAATGTTTCATTGTGACTTGGTTATAGTTTTATTTGTTTATTTTGTTTGGAGAGAGCGCACGTGCGTGAGTGGGGGAAGGGGCAGGGGTAGAGGGAGAGAGAGAATCTGCAGCAGACCCCGTGCTGAGCACAGAGCCCTACTTGGGGCTCGATCCCACGACCCTGAGATCATGACCTGAGCTGAAACCAAGAGTCGGACATTCAACCGACTGAGCCACTCAGGCACCCCTGTTACAGTTTTATTTTAAAGATGATCGAAAGCTATTTGTGTCCATGTCTGAGAGTCTGGGCGACCGTTTGGAACACAGTCCTGAGTCCAGTTTCATTTGGAAATAGCATTTTCCTTTTTTAATTCGTTAGTGAGATCTTGAATTCTTGGTTGCAGATCTTGGCCTTTTTTACGCCTTTGAGAGCAGAGCGGCCCAGGCTTTAGCTGTGACGTGGGTAGTGTCAAAGAAACAAGCATTTACAGTGTGGTGAGCAGAGTGTGCCCTGCACAGTCAGAGCTCAGCGTGGGTGGTTTAGGTCCAGGAACACGACAAGACCTCAAAACCTTGTGAATTTCTTCATGTAATTGTACATGCTGAACCTGGTACATTGTAGTTGACAAAACAGAAGTAAAGAGTAAGAGTTCTCGCCCTAGTTCTAAAAGTTTTCTTATTCTGGAACATTTTAGGTCCTTTTGGTGTGAACCACGGGGTTGAACTCCACTCGGATGTAATAGAATATGCAAAGCAGAAGCTGGACTTCTTCATTAGAACCAGTGACAGCTTTGACAAGTAAGATCAAATACTGCCCTTGGGTTGCTGTGTGGATTATAATTTAGACTTTTGATTAGATGGGAGACATAAGTTTATTCGTGTTCATACACCAGCAAACAGGATTCAACTTTGGGAGGAGAATCAGGGGTATGTGCATAGTTGTTCTAATTACTTTTTAAATATTTTGTGCTTTTGAGGGCTTTAGGTTTTTTAACTATGATACCAAGGAAAGGTAATTTTTCACCAATATAATAAGAGAAGGAAGTAGAATGTTCATTTTGTCCAGTTTTCATGTTTCCAACACAGACAACAATTTATTACCTAATGGTTTCTAAGACAGAATTGTTGCATTTGTCTTTAAATAGTATATATAACTACCTCTTGCCATTTTTTTTAAAAAAAGATTTTATTTATTTATTTGACAGAGGGATAGTGAGAGCAGGAACACAGGCAGGGGGAATGGAAGAGGGAGAAGCAGGCTCCCCGCCAAGCAGGGAGCCTGATGCGGGGCTCAATTCCAGGACCCTGGGATCATGACCTGAGCGGAAGGCAGACATTTAACCATCTGAGCCACCCCGGCGCCCCTCTCTTTCCATTTTTAAATAAGACATTAAAGTTCTTACTTTAGGGTTTAGCATTTTTAGAAACACCAGATGTAGTTTTCTTTCATTTTACTTGTTTTTATATTTTATTTTTTTAAAGATTTATTTATTTGAGAGAGAGAGAGAGAGAGCGCGTGCATATGCACACAAGTGTGGGGGAGGGTCAGAGGGAGAGGGAGAGAGGGAATCTCAGGCGGACTCCATGCTGAGTGTGGAGCCTGATGAGAACTGGGCTCAGTCTCATGACGCTGAGATCATGACCTGAGCTGAAACCAAGAGTCGGACATTTAACTGACTGAACCACCCAGGCGCCCCTCATTGCACTTGGTTTTAGTAGATCTTAAATAAGGTAATGATTTATAAAAACAGAGCAAAGACAGTGATGATTGGAGGTTAGATGATTTAAGTCTGTATTATGTTTATGACATTCACTTTCAGAATATTTTGTTTGGAATTTCTAGGGTTCTGTTTATTAATAATATAATTCTTTTTGGAGGTCTGACTTCCATCTTTTGGCTCTGTCAATTGTATTATGTCATTGTAGGGTTGTTCAAGGAAAACATAACCTGTGGTTAGTATAGACTTACTATAGATAGACTTGCTGTAATGTGATATACTCAGTTACAGAAAACATTTTTTGCTTTTAGATTTGACTTCTGTGAACCTTCCTTTGTTACTGGCAATTGCCTGGAGATTTCTCCAGATTGTTCTCAGTACGATCGTGTGTACTGTGGGGCTGGTGTGCAGAAAGAGCATGAAGAGTACATGAAGAGTCTTCTCAAAGTAGGGGGCATCCTTGTCATGCCACTGGAAGAGAAGGTCAGACCCCTCTCCTAACTGACACGCTTAACTATTGGCCAAGGTCTGTTCCAAGAAGTTTCCATATATTTTTTCCTTGTATTCCTCATGACAACTCCTTCCGTTTCACAAATGAGGACACAGGCAGGGACAGGTCATAAAGGCAGCCTAGCTTGGGCCAGGGCCTGACTCAGGTAGGCACCCTAGAGCCTGCACTGTAAGCCCTTACCCTCCTCTCCGTTCTGTCTCCTGCTCTCTCCCACCTCCCTCCCCTCCTCCACAGCTATTCTGGTATGCTTATTCTATTGTTAGAATTATATGTAAAAATCATTAGAGTAGTTTTATTTTAATTGTTAAATTCTGTGACCGTGAGCATTATACGGGAGTCCCTTCCTTAGGAGGAATCTTGTCTCAGTCGGCTGTTGGGTCGTGC
>NW_023270490.1:12798812-12808645 GCF_011800145.1 Mirounga leonina
TCCCTTCCTTAGGAGGAATCTTGTCTCAGTCGGCTGTTGGGTCGTGCGTGTTTCTGTACGTCGTAACTGTTGTGCTTCATTGAGAAAAACAAGTTGTAATAAACAGGCAGGTTAATCAAACCTGAATTGGTCATCAGGGAGAAAGTCTCCGTCACAAAGAGCTAGGAAAAATGGAAATGATAAAAATTAGGAGATTGTGCATTTTTGTGTGATTTTCTGCAATTTAAATATGTTAGCGTTTATTTTGTTTCAAAAGGAATCATTCATGGTTGAAAATCCAGAACATGTGAAAATTAAGAAAAATTGCTCACAGTCCTCACTGTAAGCACTGTTAGTGTATGATTCTTGTAGTTTGTACCCTTTTCCAAGAAGGTCATTGTGCATACGGTTTTATTTAATTGATGAGATGATCTTAAGCCATTTAACATTTCGTATCATCCTATTGAGTGCTTATATAGTAACCTGTGGAATAGTTGACCGTAGTGTATCCTCTGGCTCCTGGAAATGGACACGAGGCTGTGTGTAAAACACTCTGTTACTTACTATTATATACAGAAGGTAGTGAATATCGCTAAGTAAAACAAAATTTTTATCCATAAATATTTCAAAGTGTATCTATAAAAGATAAGGGCTGTTTTTTTAAGATATCACAAAACCATTATCAATCTAAAAAATTACCAGTAATTTCTTAGTTATTTTCAAACTGGCAGCTAATGTTCAAATTTTCCTGATTGTCTCAAAATTTGTTTGAATAGTTTATTTGGATCTCCATTTAAGATTTATGTCTTGTATTTGGTTGATCTTTCTCTCTCTCTCTCTCTTTTTTTTTTAAAGATTTTATTTTTGAGTAATCTCTGCACCCAGTGTGGGGCTTAAACTCATGACCCCAAGAGCAAGAGTTGCACGCTCCACTCACTGATTGAGACAGGCTGGCACCCAGGGTTGATATATCTCTTAAATGTTTTTTATCTGTGACTTCTTTTTTTCTTTTTTTTTACTTTTTCCTTGTAATGTACTTGTTGAAGAAATCAGGTGATTTGTCTTACAGAGTTTCCTATAGCCTGGATTTGGAGATTACGTATCCCTGTGGTGATGTTTTACATATTCTTTCTGCTCCCTGTTTTCATCATAAATTGTTAGTTGGATCTAAAGACTTGCTTAGTTTCCAGTTGGACTTAATTTGGGGGTGGAGGGGTGCAAGAATACTTAACCTGTTACCGTGTACATTCATATACAGGAACATCATGCCTGTGGTCTCTTTTTCCGATGCTAGCAGTGCAGTTGTGGTCCTGATCCGTTATTTCATTAAGGGATGCAGAACAATACGTTCTGATTCCATCATTTCTCTTCATTTAGTACCTCAAATACTTTTTTCTTTTTAATTTTAATTCCAGTATAGTTAACATACAGTGTTATATTAGCCTCAGGTGTATGATGAAGTGATTCAGCACTTTCATACATCACCCAGTGCTCATCAACATAAGTGGACTCTTAATCCCCTTCACCTGTTTCCCCCAACGTCCTACCCACTTCCTCTTTGGTGACCCTCAGTTTGTTCTTTAAGAGTCTGTTTTTTGTTTTGTCTCTTTTTTTTTTCGTTTGTTCAATTGTGTTTCTTAAATTCCACATATGAGTGAAATCATATGGTATTTATCTTTCTCTGACTGGCTTATTTTGCTTAGCATAGCACTCTCTAGCTCCATCCATGTCATTGCAAATGGCAGATTTCATTCTTCTTGATGGCCAAATAATATTCCATTGTGTATAGGTATGCTGTATCTTCTTTATCCATTCATCTATCCATGGACACTGGATTGCTTCCATATCTTGGCTATTGTAAATAATGCTGCAGTAGACATCAGGGTGCATGTGTCCCTTTGAATTAATGTTTTTATATTTTCTGGATAAATACTTAGTAGTGCAATGCTGGATTGTAGGGTAGCTCTATTTTTAACTTCTTGAGGACCCTCCATACTGTTTTCCACAGTGGCTGCACCAGCTTGCATTCACCAGTGGTGCAGGAGGGTTCTTTTTTCTCACGTCCTCACCAATGCTTGTTCCTGTGTTGTTGATTTTAGTCATTCTGACAGGTGTGAGGTGGTATCTCATTGTGGGTTTTTTTTTTTTAAGATTTATTTATTTATTTTAGAGAGAGAGAGAGAGAGAGCATGAGTAGGATGTGCAGAGGAGAGGAAGAGAGAATCTCATGCAGACTCTGTGCTGAATGTGGAGCTTGATGCGGGGCTCGATCTCACGACTCCGAGATCATGACCTGAGCCGAAACCAGGCGTTGGATGCTCAACCAACTGAGCCGCCCAGGCTTTTGTGCTTTTGATTTGCATTTCCCTGATGATGAGTGATATTGAGCATCTTTTCATGTGTGCGTTTGCCATCTGGATTCTTTGGAGAAATATGTGTTCATGTCTTCTGCCCATTTTTAGATTGGACTATTTGGTTTTTGGGCATTGAGTTGTATAAGTTCTTTATGTAATTTAGATACTAACCTTTTATCGGATATGTCATTTGCAAATATCTTCTCCCATTCAGTAGGTTGTTTTTTAGTTTTGTTGGTTGTTTACTTTGCTGTGCAGAAGCTTTCTATTTTGATGTAGTCCCAACAGTTTATTTTTGCTTTTGTTTCCTTTGCCTCAAGGGACCTATCTAGAAAAATGTTGCTATGACTGATGTCAGGGACATTACTGCCTGTGCGTGCTCTCTTGTAGGATTTTTATGGCTTTAGGTGTCACATTAGGTCCTTAATCCGTTTTATGTCTTTGTGTCGTCTTTAGTTTCTTTCATTGGTGTTTTATAAATTTCAGAGTAGAGGTGTTTCACCTCCTTTTTAAGTCTATTTCTAGATATTTCATTCTTTTTGGAGCGGTTGTAAATGGGATTGTTTTCTTAATTTCTCTTTCTGCTGCATCATTATAGGTGTATAGAAATGCAGTGAAATAAATAATAAATAAAAAAAAAGAAATGCAGTGAATTTCTGCACATTGATTTTGTATCTTGCAACTTTATAGTACCTGGAATACTTACATAAAGAGAAACACCCTCATCAGTTATTTGGTTACACTAAGTACACTTTATAAGGAGAGGCTGGATAAATTCTGATTCCTAAGCTTTATTTATCAGTTTCCTCAATAATCTGGTTCTCTAGCATCTGTTGAAGGTGGTGACTAATAAGTTTTTATTTGGTTTCTAGTGGTGGTGTGAATTCATGGATATAGACATACTTAAAATTTTAATCATTGTATGATTCTTATTGAAGCCTAAAATGCCCCATCTTGGCCAACGGGCATCTCTTCAGTTTGGCTCTTGGACTCTGATATACCCTCAGTAGTCTTTGATGGTTTTATTACTTTCTGGTAAGAAAAGGTGTTCCACACTGATTTTGTGTATTTTTTACCACGAAGTTGGAATTAACCATTTCTGAGGATCTCTGTTAATTTTAAGTTCAGTGGGAATCGGTGTTTAGGGACCACAGGTGGGGCCTTTGTCGGAACCTTCAATACTGGGTTAGTTTTTTACAGTAGAATTCTGGAGCTAGGAAGCCACCCCCATACATACTTAAGTTTTTTGTTGGTTTGGCTTTTGGACATAAAACACTCCATGGGTTTATATTGGTACTTCCGGCTCAAAGTTAGGACCAGAGGGTTTTTCTGACTTCTTCCGTCTTAAATCAGCATTATCTGTGTCCTGCGCCGGAAGGCCTGCTCCCTGACTGTCCTTAGATTGCCCTTTTATTCCCCTGGGGATGTACACATTCATGTGTTTGAAAGTCACTGGAAATAATGCTTCCCTGTGAGGTTATCCTGCCAGGCTGACTTACAGCTCTTTTGTTTCAGTTTCTAGGAATTGCCATATTAGGTTTTATAACTTTGTTAAATATTTACAGGGTTCCAAGGTCTAAATAATAAACACTCACAGAATTTTTTTCCATGTATGTCCCCTCCACTTCACCTGTAGGTAACCACTTTGTTTTTAGTTTATCTGTTTACTCAAAAAATACATAAGCAAACACACTTTTTTCATAACTTTACTTCGGTGAAGATATGCACATTTTTTTCCATTCTGTGTATTCATCCAGACATATGAAATAGGAATTGATAGTTTTAGGTGTTATCATTGCTTATTGTTCATTTTAAGTATTTGATATTTGGTATACGTGGAAATTCTTTTCTGTCCCAATTTTTTTTACTTAAAAATGTTTTCTGTTGGTGTATGAGAATGTGGTTGTTTGATGGGCATTTGGGTTCTTTCCACCCTTCTGCTGTTTACAAGCAGTACTGCTGTGAAGAGGGTATGCATAGACATGTTTGTGGATATTCTTAATCTTTGTCTACACCCAAGACCTCTTCCAGGTGCAGTCTCAAAAGCAGAAGTGCTTGATCAGAGACTCTGTATTTTAACTTTGGCCAACTGCCTTTTGGGAGAGGAGCCACCCATGCCCTTGCTGACAGTTCCACCTGCTTATTGCTGTCATCATTGTGGATAGCAGGGCTACATGTCCCCATTTTTGCTCTTCTTTCTCAGGTTATTGTTTTAAATACATCTTTATTTAAATTGTTTTTTTTTAAAAAGATTGTATTTATTTATTTGACAGAGAGACACAGCTAGAGAGGGAACACAAGCAGGGGGAGTGGGAGAGGGAGAAGCAGGCTCCTGGCTGAGCAGGGAGGCCGATGCGGGGCTCGATCCCAGGACCCTGGGATCATGACCTGAGCCGAAGGCAGACACTTAACGACTGAGCCACCCAGGTGCCCCAAATTGTTTTATTTTTTAAAATATTGATTTATTTGAGAGAGAGAGAGAGAGGGCTTGTGCCGGGTGGGGGGTGGTGAGGGGGGTGGTGGGGTGGGGCAGAGGGAGAGGGAGAATCCTGGAGCAGACTCACTACTGAATGCACCTGATCAAGGCTCTCTATCTGAAATCAAGAGTTGGCCGCTTAACCAACTGAGCCATCCAGGCACCCCTTGACTTAAATTATTTTAGAAATCTTTGTTGTATCAGAAAAATATGTCAGACCTTTTATTGGAATTGTGTTATGTGTGTATTAATTTGAGGATCATAGACATATTTTCAGTATCCATCTCCTTGTCTGGAACATGGAATATGGATTTATAGTTTTCTTGAACAGTTCACACGTTATTTATCGATTGTATTTAGATATTTGATGTTCATTGTAACTAGAACCTCTCCTTAGAAAAAATGTTTTTAAAAAGAAGTTTTTGCTGGTACACAAGAGTATGAATGACTTGTTGATGTTTACCTGGTACGTGGCTACTTAATGCTTTCAGTTCTAAGGTTCGTGATATAGAATCTTAGTTTTTAGAGGATTTGCTGGCTTACGTATTTTTAGACAAGAGAGTATATAATCTTCGCATGTCATAGCTGAGCAGAAAATAGCACTGTGACCTGCTTGGGCCTTTCAGAAACTGGCACCGTCACGGAATACACAGGAGGGCCATGTTGCCTAATTAGGTTCTTCTGATGCCCCTAATGCTGTGATTCATAGGAATGTTTTCATGACCTTCAGTGCAAGTCTGGGTGTCGTGGCAATGATGTCACACAGAAACTCAGTGCTGTAGCGAGGAGAAGCTCTGACAGAGGCGACGGGACCGTGAAGCTGCAATAGTAGCTGCTGTTGGGTGTGTGGTCCTGTTGTTGCAGGAAGGTCTTTTTATGGTTTCTGTCCTCCAGAAAAAACAGCCTGGGATCCCGTCTAGACTGGGGCATTGCAGGTGGTCGGGAATGTCTTTAATGACTTTGACTTTAGAATGTACGTCCGCCCCCCGCCCCCCCCCCCCACCCCACTATTGCCCTCAGCGCTGACTCTTGCAGAGAGCCCAGGGAAGTTGTCTCATCCGATTGTCTCTTCTTGGTTTGGTGTCCTTTGACTTCTTTTCTCTAAAAATACATATGAGGTCTAGAGGCTTTGAATATATTCAGGCAAAATATCCTTGCAAGTATAATAATTCATTACGGGTACTTCATGTCATATCACTTTAGGGGCCTCTGTTGTCAGGTTATTTCATTATTAGCATATCTGTGTTTTTTTTAGTTTATATGTAGGAGTGATTAAATATCAACTAACAGTAGCCAAATCTTGTGAATATTCTTGTTTTCTCTTTGGGGCAGTTGACTAAGATAACACGAACTGGTCCTTCTGCTTGGGAAACCAAAAAGATTCTGGCAGTTTCTTTTGCTCCTTTGATCCAGCCCTGTCATTCAGAGTCTGGAAAATCAAGACTTGTCCAGTTACGTAAGTACAAAGACCCTTATTTATCTTTTAGATCTTTTAAATAGTCTCAGTAGAATTTGAAGAGAAAGACAAATTGTAAGGAATCTTTTAATATTAAAGAGCGTTTTTCTACCCATTGAAACCTTAAAATGTTACAAATGATTTTTAGAAATTGAAAAATCATCTGTTTTCAGCCTATTTTAGGTTACTTCTGCCTTCTTTTAAATCTACAGGAATTATTGCTGGTCATGCCATTGAAAGCAGAAGACTCCCATGAGAGGGAGTTAATTCTGCTTGGTGGAGAGGTCTCACAGAGAGACTGTGTTGCCAGCACCACTGGGCCAAAGGGCTCTTGCAGAGTCACGGGACTCTTTCCTCCTTGGGGCCGCCTCGTGGGCACATGCTTCAGCCGGTCTGCTGGTGTATGGTGGGAGGCTTACCGTGGAGCCTTACTTGGCTAGGCGTGTAGAACCACAAAGAGCTGACATCAGGGCCAGCATTCATCCAGATACTGTTGTATAATTTAAACAAATTTATATGGCAATGAGAATAGCAAATGATTTTATTTAAAATAAGACCAATAAGAGCATGGATTCTGCATTCTGATCATTTAGAAAATTTGGAAAATGCACCAAAAAAAAAAAAAAAGGGAAAAAAATAACCATAATCTCACCACCCAAAGATAATACATGTTGGCAAATTCCTTCCAGAATTTTTTTTTTTTAATTTGTGAGGAATCATTTATCAGATAGTCATGCTCTGCCTTGGTCTCTGCTAAGTGGAGGTCGCATGCGGTAGATGTGGTCCTTGAAATGTGGTAAGAGCAACAGTACAATACAGAAAGGGGCTGAGAGGGGCCAGGGAGGGTTTGACAGAGGATGGGATGTTTTGGGTGAAAGTACATTCTTTGAAGAGAGAAGAAAGGGAGAAGAGGCATGAGCAGAGGCTGATGGGGACTTTGTACATGCATGCCCCTCAGCGTGGTCCGAGTGCGGGTGTATAGGAGAAACTAGTCCACTACGTAGGTCGGACTTGTCATGGAGGCTGTGGGAGCCACCAGACGTGTGATCGAAAAGATGTGGTGCTTCTGTCTTCTCGACGACCCTGCTGGCCAGGGTCACCGGCATGCTCCCTGGAAATCTGCCCAGGAGAAGCTAGCATTGCTCGCAGTCAGCCAGGGCGCGGCCTTCCAGAACACTGCCCGAGCGTCGGAAGGTGAGGCTGTGGTCAGTGCATCTATGCAGCTTCGATGGGGGTTTGGTTGGACACGAGTCTCTTGGTGTGAGGGCCTGACTGGGTCTGGGTAAGAGTTGTGACAGCGTGGAGGGCACCCTGAGATGCGGGTTTTGAGGCCGGAGCTTCAGAGCCAATGCTGGATAATAAATAACGTGATGTTTGGGTTCCAGCAGTGAACAGCTAGTTATTTGTAACTTTGTCTTCCTGGGCCAGAGTTTTCTAACTAGCAAAGTTGTGTCCATGGAGACGGCCTCTGCAGCTGAAGGGATTCGGGGGCAGGCACATACGGTGTTTCTGAGAAAGGATGTGTGCCCTGAGGTGTCCGGCACCTGTTGTAGATGTGGGTCTGGGGAGGCTCGGGACCCCAGTCAGGAATGGAGCAGAGCCCTGCGAGCCACCGCCCAGTCTTTGTTACTCGATGTCAAACCAAGGGTTGATGGGGACGTGGAGTGGGGGAGATGGTAGAAATCAGCACCCGAGGGAGCGCTACAGCCGCGGTGGGGGAGGGACTGGCAGCAGAGACTTGGGCCGAGTTGGTTCCCTTCAAGTGGGACCTCAGGGAGAGCCGGAGAAGGAGTCCGTTCAGCAGACTGAGGGGCAGGGCAAGGAAAGGTGGGTGTATTGAGCAGGAAGTCGTGATTACGGTGTTGTGTAGTGAGACACGTGGGGCATGTGCTGGAGCTTGTCCTGGACAACAGGGAGGAGACAGTTGAGCAGGAGAGGAGGCCTAGTGTGGACATGGGAGAAGGTGCCGAGAGCCTGGGGCCCGGCGGGCTTCCCTGGGCTCCCGTGGAACAGGGAGCATTGCACGGGATTCTGTGCAGGCCACTTTGATTTGGGTAGTAAATGTTACAGACAACATAAGAACCCTCCCTATATTGTAGGTTGTCATCTTTTTTGGAAGAAGTTAGGTACTGGAGCCCCACATCTTCCTCTCCTGCTCCCCCTGCTTGTGCTCTCTCTGTCAAATAAATAAAATCTTAGGGGAAAAAAAAAAGTTAGGTCCTGGAGGGAGAAAAGTGATGGTGGTTTTCAGTATAATGTATTTAGACACACAACCCCCCTAATTCCTCCCCCTTTAAGAAGAACTCTCCTGTTGCCACGTGTGTACCGCCTGCCTTACACTGAGCTGGACTTGAATCTCCAGATTTTATTTTTCCTTGGTATGCTTTGGAGTTTGTGTACTTACTAAAAATGTTTTGGATTTGCTTTTCTCTAATAAAAAAGGAACAAATACTCAATTTGTAAAGTACTGTGAAAATGTAAAGATAGATAAAAGAATTCTGGAGCATTACATTCACTGCATGAGCTAGAACCCAGGAATGAATACAGTAAACAGAGTCACGAACCCAGGGTTTTCTTCTGCTTCTGACTGATGAGACAAACAACCTTGCTTCCTTTCCTTATATGAGTTCGGGTTCGTGTGTTTGAAAATACCACTGAGAAGGACCACAGACATGCGTGTCAGAGCTGTCATCCCAGCTGTTTGCTGGGAGTGCTCCTCTGTGCTTGTGCTGTAAATAACGCTCGCGAATGACCGCGACCGCGAATGACCGTGAGGGGATGGGCTTCTAGAGTTAGGGCCCTGTGCTGTCTGGGTCCCTTGCTGATGAGGTTGACGCATCTCCTTTGCTCCGCAGCGCCCCTGGCTGTGCGGAGCCTCCAGGATCTGGCTCGAATCGCCATCCGGGGCACCATTAAAAAGGTCATCCGTCAGGAAACAGTGAGCAGCGGCGGAAACGGACTGAAGAACACTCCCAGGGCCAAGCGAAGGAGAGTGCGCCGCCGTCGCATGGAAACGATCGTCTTTTTGGACAAAGAGGTATTTGCCAGTCGGATCTCCAGCCCATCCGACGACAACAGCTGTGAGGACTTGGAAGAGGAGCAGCGGGAGGAGGACAGAGCCCCGCCGCCGGACGCGAAGCCAGCCCGACCAGTGAACTTCCTTCGTGAGAAGGTCCTGAGCCTCCCTCTGCCAGATCCCCTGAAATACTACCTGCTCTATTACAGAGAGAAGTAAGTCTGTGGGGGCTGACCGGAGGCGGAGCCCAAGGCTGCACCCCACGCCCTCACGGGGTTGCCCGGGCACATGCCACGGGGAAGGAGAGTGCGGTCCTCTCCACCTTTTTGTGTTCAGTTTGTTCTTGGTTTTCCTCTAGAATTCCATTCATTGGTATCATTTCGGTAAACATAACCTGACAAAGTGCATAGGAGAATGTTTTCTCAAAAGGGAGAGACTGTCCTGGAGACAAGGGTGTTTGCTTTTTGCTCTGGTGAAGCTCTTGACACCTGCACGCAGAGACCACCCAAGACACACCTGTGTGCATTACCCACGAAGCAGTGACATTGAAAT
>NW_023270490.1:12808655-12813821 GCF_011800145.1 Mirounga leonina
CCAAGACACACCTGTGTGCATTACCCACGAAGCAGTGACATTGAAATTAACCTGTGTTGCTTATAAAATGTGAAAGCAAGCACAAGTTTGCAAGTGTGTAACATCTTTCCTGGGTGTGACACACTTGTGTCTGAGTTAGAACTTTATGGTATCAACCTCTTAATTACTGGCACTGAGCTCCACTAACCCTTTTAGTTCTCTGGAGGGGGGAACGTTATTGAAAAGCTCTCCCTTATTTTAAATAAATGTGATTAAATCTTATGTGAGTTGTTGATTGTGATTTCAAAAGAGGGAAATTGTGATGGGGAAGGAGGGTTAAAAGTATCAAACTGCCAGATGTCTCTGTGGAATTCCAAAATAATCCAAGGAATATTTTCCTGACACCTTTTTTCTTATCTTTGGAAGAGCCAATGTCGGGTAATCCCTTACAAAATACTCAAGAATGAAACAAGTGTTGTGTGTACTAAGCTACATTACTTTTACCCTAAGGGTAGGGATGACTCGTGACCCAACCTTGAATATGCTAATGGGTGTCTAAGGCGTGGATGTGCTCAGTCCTCAGAACAGGTGCAAAGTATTAAAACTGCAGGAAATACAGTGGGGACAATGTTACAGACAGCCTGTGCTTTTTTTTTAAACTTCAGTTGGCTATTTTTCTGTAATCGCATTAGAGTACTGATTAATAGGTTTTATCTTTTATAATTCTGGAGAAAAAGACATGTTAGTTTTCTAATTTTTCTTAATAACAAATACATGTATTTTAGTAGCTCCATTGCATTAGAATAATGGTGTAACCACCAGTGACTTGTGAAATCTACCTTCTCCAGGCCCTTTGGGTTGAGCGCTTTCTGTCTTTACCTACTTCTGGGTCTAGAAGAAAAGGCCATCCTGTCAGATGGCAGAATGTTTTCAAATTACAATTGGTTCTTTTCAAACTTACTTTTTGTTCCAAAAGAAAAGTATGGTATAAAATGTCAGCAAGAAACTCGAACTCAGAGTGCTGATGTTGGATCAGTCATCCAGAGTTTATGACTAATGTTATCCCTCAGCCTCTTGGGTGTTGCTGAGCTTGAGTGTCTTTGTGGTTTCCCCAGCTGAACCGAGTTCTGGTAGTTTATTTAATTTCTTTCTTTCTTTCTTTTTTAACCTTTTCTTCTTTTTTAAGTAACTGAATCATTTTTTTTTTCACAGGATACTGTGTGCATGCATACCTGGGAAAACATGTCTGTTGCCCTAGATTTGAAAATGTAATCCTTTGTAAAGACAGTTACTTCATAGTCATTTTTAGCCTGCTTTTAACTGAAGGTCAAGCATCCTTGTCTCAGAAGCACATGGTTTATGTTTACTTGCGATCACTTCGTAGTGTGCACATCTTTGCTGACATCATTCTAATTGATATGTAGCAATCTCTGCAATACGTGGACATTTGGAGCATAATGTTAAACACATGATATTTGTGAAGTCTGTTACACTAGGTGGCTTGACTAAGTTTTTTAATTGTATGTGGATTTTATTTTTTTTAAAACCACATTTGCCTTTATGCTAGCCTATAAAAACTCTTCATAATGCATAAGACATGTTTTTCCCTATATATGTCAAACCTTTCCTGACATTTGTGTTTGTATTTACATGTTGTCGGTTTGTGATGTTTAAACCAGAATTTGGTTAAAAGTATATATAGATATAATATATGTGAAATAGTTTGGTGTTTATCTTATACACGTCGAGAAGAATTGTAAATGGGTTTTCCTGGGCTGAAGTGCCCCTCACCAGAGTCCAGTATGATGCACTACTACTCTCTGTTTCCTGACAGATGGATTATGTGTCGCCTGTAACCTCTATATTGTAAACCACATTCTAGACAACTGTTGACAAATTTTATGTTTTGAGTATGTATTTCTGTATGCGATTTTTGTCTTGAAAGTAGTAAAGCCATAGACATGTGCAAAGGAAATATCAAATGTATAAATATCAAGTATGTAATGTAAAAATCAACTGTGTATGTAACAATGGTTTTGCGAGTCTGGACCTTTCAGGGAATTAATGCCAGAAATTTCAAACAAAAATTTTAGTGAGTGGATATACATTGGATAAATACAAAGGATATCAATAAACATAGTTATGGCACTTGGGCCTTCTTGGCATGGCTTGTGTTTCCTGTGTGGGATTGAAATTCTTGACTACATATTTTCCAAAAATCTTTAAAAATAAACTTTTTCTTTATTACAAGCATGTGTTTTCTCCTACTCTTCGTGTTATTGCCTCATTCTGTACCATGCTAGTACACTTAGGGAAGACATTGTTATTTTTTTTGAAGATTTATGTATTTGAGAGAGAGCACAAGCACGTGCTTAAGTGGAGGGGGAAGGGCAGACGGGGAGAGAGAGAATCCCTCAGGCTCTGCCGAGCACAGAGCCCGATGCGGGGCTTGATCCCACGACCATGAGATCACGACCCGGGCCAAAACCAAGAGTCGGACGGTCAACTGACTGTGTTACCCAGTCGACATTATTTTTAACTAAACACACTTAGTTTGAATGGCAAAACAGAAAAGTGGTAGCTCGGACTCCATGAGAGAATACGTGTCTGAAGGGTGTTTATGGTTAGTTTTTGGGCACAATTTTCCTATTTCGCGAAAAGGTTAAACAAAAGATAATTGGGTAACGGTAACATATTTTCATGGCAGCAAGGGATGAGGGTTAGGGTGATGGTGAGAATTTACGTTTAGGGTTGGGTTTGGGGGGGTCAGGGACCAGGTGCCAGGGCCATGCTTTAGGATTGGGGCCTAGGGGTGCCTGAGTGGCTCAGTTGATTAAGTGGCTGCCTTTGGCTCAGGTCATGATCCCAGGGTCCTGAGATTGAGCCTGGCGTCGGGCTCCCTGCTCAGCAGAGAGCCTGCTTCTCCCTCTCCCTCTGCCTGCCGCTCTGCCTACTTGTGATCTCTCTTGGTCAAGTAAATAAATAAAACCTTAAAAAAAAAAAAAAAAGGATTGGGGCCTCCGCTCAGGGTCAGGATCTAGGGCCAGGGTGAGGGCTAGAGATCAGAAGTAAGGGCCCAGGGTTTAGGGACAAAGTTAGGGGTAGTGTTCGGGATCAGACTGGTTGCTGATTGCTTTAGCCCATCTGGACTGCTAAGGCAAAACTATTGCATTTTGGGTGGCTTATAAACAAATTCATTTCTCATAGTTGCTGAGCTGGAAGTCTGAGATCAGGGTGCTGACATGATCGGGTGAGGGCCCTCTTTGAGGTGGCACGCTCCTCATATTTTCACATGTAGGGAATGGCTTAGGGTCTTTTATAGGGGGAGTAATCCCATTCACAAGCTAATCACCTCCCAAAGGCATCCTGGTCTAACACTATCACATCCGGCATTAGGATTCCAACGTGCATTTGCGGGGAAACAAACTCAGACCATAGCACTGGACCTTTTTTATATTTTACTTCTTTGATGGGCTCTATTTCAATTGGAATTTACAAATTATGGCACTGAATAATCAGAACGCTGAATTTCAGGGATTCACTGAACGTGCCCCCTGAAGGGCTAAACTGTGAGTGGGGTGTATCCTGTGCTGCAGCCTAGTGGACAGTAGGGTACTCTCTACCCTGGCTCTCTGACCTGAGGGAGAGCATGCATATCCTGGCCTCAGAGTCAGGCACACACCTAGATGAGGGTATGAGTGGGCTTGAGGATACCCCTGCAGCTTTGGGACAATTTGGGGCAGTGAGGACAAAGCTAGGAGATGGCTTCTGTTGGCATCCCCAGTGAACTTTAGTTTAGAACAGCCCTCCCCAGTGTCCTCCTAAAACCTAATAGAAGCTGAGATTCACTTTTTCTCTTCAAGTGTTCCTGTGGTTTGCCATAGCTCACTTGTCCCAGATTGTAATTCTTCCGCTATTCCCAAATAAACTCATTTTACTGCTAACATAACTGGTATTTGACCTTCACATTGATAGTTATTATGTGGAACTGTCTGTATGCATATTAAGCTAAAGAGTTTATACGGGTGTCTCTAACCTGATCCATTATCACATAGATACTGTAATCTCCCTTTGCTCATCCGTAACTGACCACTCTAACAGTGAGGAACTGGGCTCCTACCATTTATCATTTACTTAATTCACTGCTCCATTTCATCTTACAGACGTAAGTGCTTCAGCATCATTGGCTACTGCCATCATGGGAAGGAACTTTATAAAATAGAGTCCACTCTCTATGTGACTTCAGTCTACACATTCCATTCATTTCCGAACCTGGTGCCCCACCACCGACAGTGAGTTTTTCCGTACATTTCATTTCTAATACAGTTAGGTTATTTGTCACATTCTGCATTCCGTCCTGTGACAATCCCACATCCTAAATAATTCAATTTGAATAATTATGATGTACTCCTCAGGCTATAAAAATCTATGAGTTTTGACAAATGCATGGTGGCAAGTATTCATCACTAAAATATCATATGGGATACCTCAAACCCTAACCCCATGATCCGTTTATCATCTCTGTAGTTTTGCCTTTTCCAGAATGTCCTATAAATGGCGCCATACAGTGTGTAGTCTCTTCAGACTGGATTCTTTTACTTAGCAAAATACGTGTTAGATTCATCAATGTCTTTGTAGGGGTTGATGTTTCATTCCTTTCTACTGCTGAATAGTATTGCATTGCATATATAGGTGACTAAAAATAATTTTTCCTTTACTCTTCTAGGTTCTTGGCTGAGACCACTTCTAGCAATAAAAGATGAACAGGAGAAAAACGAAGTTTAATAACATGTATACATCTTGTGTACATGGGAGATACTCAGGAAAACTGATTAGCTCCCTGAAATGGCCCAAGTAATCACTTTAAATACCATCTTCAGCTAACGACAAAGTTTTTGGGTGGTGAGAAGGCCAGTTAAGGGAGGTTATCAGACCAAGGACAGCATATAAGGATAAGGTTGTTGTGCAGGTTTAAGTTCAGGCCTTGTCCACTAATAAGAGTTTCTTGAGATTTAGTCATCCTTCCGTTTCTAGTGCAGAGAGGGAGATACCCTTACAGATGGAGAGTTCCTTTATAAATGTAAATTTTGCTCACTACAGGACAACTTCTACTCGGTTTTCAGAGAGTCTCCTTTATCTGCTGTTTCTTTTTCTTTCTTTCTTTCTTTCTTTCTTTCTTTCTTTCTT
>NW_023270490.1:12813831-12832078 GCF_011800145.1 Mirounga leonina
TTCTTTCTTTCTTTCTTCTTTCTTTCTTTCTTTCCTTTTCTTTCTTTCTTTCGATTTTTAAATTTATTTGTCAGAGAGAGAGAGCGCACGTGCCCTGGGATCATGACCTGAGCTGAAGTCAGCCGCTTATCTGACTGAGCCACCCAGGTGCCCCTGTCTGCTTTCTTAAAATTAATCAGGCCCAAGTAATCCTTGTGCCAAAGAGCCATATTCTGAAGTGGAGTGTTCTGCTTCCTTCACATGGATGCACCACAGTTTGATTATGGATTCATCTGTTGAAGGACTTCCTGATTTCTTTAAAATTTTAGCCATTATGAATAGAGCTGCTATGTATAGCTGAATGTGAGTTTTTGTTTGGAAACGGTTTTCCAAAGCAGTTATCTAAACAGCTAAAGTGTGATGATGGTTGGATCCAAAGGTGAGACTTGTTCAGCTTTGGGGGAAAATGTCAAACTGTCTTCGTTAACTTAAAAATGAAATTGACAATTATTTTACCAGCAAAAATGGGTTTATTTGGGAGTAGTTGAGAATTTCAATCCAGGACAAGCAAGCTTAGACAAAACCATAGGCAAGTACACTGAACAAAGCAGAGGATCATTGCTCTTTTAGAGAGGAAAGCGGGAAGTTGGGAGGGGCTGTCATAAACCGAAAGTCCACTGGAGTAAACTGGGGGCTCAAAGTGTAGTGGCTTCTTATTGGCTGAGCTGTTGCTTGGGAGGAGGAAACCTTCCTTCTTCCTTCTGGGACAGTAAAATGGTACATACTGGGCAAGGTCTATGTCTTCCTGTTGGGTCTGCAATTGATGTAGAGTGGTAGGTGTGAGACCCTCCCTGATGGAACCTTCCCAGACTCCGTTTTAGTGAGGTTTCCCGTTACTAATTTTCACTTCCAAAGTGCCTGTATATGCGTTCCCCCGGTGAAGGAGACCTCCTCTCATTCCGTATCCTCCAACAATTGATACCGCCATTTATTTATTTATTTATTTTGGAGTTTAGCAGTTAATAGGTGTGTACAATTTGTAATTTCCTAATGGTAGAGGATGGAGAGCATATTTTTGTGTGCTTATTTACTATCTGTATGTCTTCTTTGGCCAAATGTCTGTTCAGATTTTTACCCATTTTCATTGAGGTTGTATGTTTTCTGTTTGTTGAATTCTGAGAGTTTTCTGAGAGTCCTTTGCATATTTTGAATACAAATCCATTACCAGATGTGTGTTTTGCAAATATTTTCTCCCAGGGTGTGGGCTTGTCTTTTGATTCTCTGAGCAAGGTCTTTCACAGAGTAGTTTTAATTTTATAAAGTTCATGTTATCAGCTTTTTTCTTTTGTGGACTGGTTTTGGCATTGTGTTAAAGCTCATCACCACACCACACTCATCATGTAGATTTTATATTTTCTTTTTGATATTTCAGTAGTTTTGCCCTTTAAGTTTATCTGCAATTTTTAGTGAATTTTGGTGCCAGTTGTAAAGTTTGTGCCTGTATTTCATTGCATTGCTTTGTATGGCATACTGTTTCCAATTAATTGTTCCTTAAGTATTTCTGGAGAAGTCACGGGTTACTGGGCTCCCTTTCAGGTTGAAATTCCTAAAGTTAACGGATTCAGTCTGACCGCAGGAAGCCCAGTGAGTGCTGCACTGCCTCCGCCGCCCGCAGGGGGCGCCCGGGCCTGGCTCCCGACCCGAGGGAGGCGTGCTCTGTCTGCGGCCGCCCGTGCACCTGCACTGACAGGTGTTCCGCCTGCTCAGGACCCGCTGCGGAGGCCGTGGGGCCATGTCCATGCTGGCAGAACCCGCTGCGGAGGATGTGGGCCGTCTACACGCTGGCAGAACCCGCTGCGGAGGCCGTGGGTCCGTGTCCACACCGACGGGAGCCCGGTCTCCTCAGGACCCAGCCCCGGAGGAGGAGGTGCGAAGCCGCCTGGGCGGGGACTGCTGAGGGGGTGCGTGCTCACAGGACCCCGTGGAGGAAGGGCACGCGGTGTAGACGGTGGGGTTTCGGTGGCTTTGTGTGCGGTGACGTGGGGTCCCGCGGTGCTGATCACGGGGCTGTCGGGTCTCCCCTTTCTGGGCTCGGATCCGCTCCGGGGGTCCATGCGCTGGTGTTTCCGCGCGCCCGGATTCGGTTCCGGGGGCTCCTCCGGCAGTCTGCGGTCAGGGGGCGGCCGCCCCCCGCGGTGCTCGTGCTCCCCCGGCCCCGCCCTGCGGGGTCCTCCCCGCGTCCGCACCCGCTTCGGGGCTGTTGGTTCGGTGCTGGAGGTTCGGTAGCGCCGGCGTGGACTCTGCAGACGGCTTTGGGCAGAGCAGGGATTTTCACAGTGTCATCCTTCCCTGAGCACGGGGTGTCTTCCCGTCTCCGTGTGTCTCCCTCGATGGCTGTCATCAGAGTCTCACAGGTGTGTGTGTGTGTGAGAGAGAGAGAGAGAGAGATCTGCGGACTCCAGGGTGATGTGAGAAACCTCACATGAGGGATGGAAGTGAGGGAAAGAGAGAGGAAGGGCGGATGGGAGAGAGGGAGGGGAGAGAGGGAGGAGGGAAGGGAGGATGGGAGGGGTAGAGGAGAGGGAGGGAGACAGGGAGGACGGGAGGGGTGGAAGGGAAGGGGCGGGAGTGAATGAGGGAGTGAATAAATGCCGTAGGGAGGGAGGGAGTCAAAGCACAGAAGCTGGATCCATACCTCAGGAGCCATTATTTGGGGTGAGGTCCGAGGACATCACAGCCTGGGCCCTGGATGGTGGCTCAGGGCACGTCCAACTGTCCTCCTGGTGCTGACCTTCCTTCTCCTTGGACCCGGTGTCATCCTGGATCCTCTCCACCTCCTCCTCAAACAATTCTCAATGTTCCCAGGAAGAGGGTCGCAGGAGGGGGTCTCAGGAGGGGCTTCCCGGATCCTGTGCCCCAAACGACAATGTGACAGTAGCTACAAGGTATTCTATCTTGAGGACTGGGACCATGGATCCCATCCATCTCCTTGGGCATTAGTGTTGTTCCATTCTCTGCTCGCTCCACCACCGCTGTGATGAACACTCCTGAAAATACATGTGTGAAAAACCGAGCCAGAGTTTCCGGGGGTTGGTCAGAGGCTGAGCATGCCAGGTGATGGGTGCACCTGTGGCCTGGGATGGGTGCTGCTCACTGTTCTCCCAGACAGGGGTGCCCTTCACCCTTTCCTCCAGCGGATCTGCACTGGACCTCTGCTTCCTCACGGTCTCCCCAGACCAGACACCTGCCAGTCTGAGGGTGACCAGCGCTGCCTCCATAGGGTTTCCTTTGCCGGAATCCTTCCCCGGGAGCTCCACATCTCTGACACATATTCCCTGCATGCCTATCCTCCCCCTTGGACTGGCATGTGTTTGGTCTCCATCCCTGTGGAACCCAGTGACTTGGAGCATGGTTTGGACCAGAGTCAGGTGAAACCTTTCTCTGGCCTTGGGTTGTGAGCAGTGCTTTTGCCCTTTGTGGTGTGTCTTCCAGCTTTCTGCATTTCCTCGGTTTCTGTGTCACAGGAGGAACCAGCCCTGTCCTGTCTGGGGTCAGGCTGTGGTGTCCCAGCAGGAACAGGGGGCTCGGCCCCGAGATTGTGCCCATAATTCCTAAAGCAGCCTCTCTGATAACATCTGATCTGTAATCCATCGGGGATTTCAATATCAAATAAGGGAAATTTTATGACAAATAAACACAGAAGAAAACAAATCCCCTTTGAAAATAGGTGGGTAGGGCGCCTGGGTGGCTCAGTTGGTTAAGCGACTGCCTTCAGCTCAGGTCATGATCCTGGAGTCCCTGGATCGAGTCCCGCATCGGGCTCCCTGCTTGGCAGGGAGTCTGCTTCTCCCTCTGACCCTCCTCCCTCTCATGCTCTCTGTCTCTCATTCTCTCTGTCTCAAATAAATAAATAAAATCTTAGAAAAAAAAAAAAAAGAAAATAGGTGGGCAGACACAAAGGCACCTATTGCGTGATTCCACGTACAGAAACATCAGGAATAGGTAAAGAAACAGAAAGAGAAAGCAGCTTAGGGGTTTTGATGGTGTGGGCTGGGGGAGAAATGGGCAGGGAGGGCTTCTGGTTCGGGGACTCCTTTGGGAAATGAGATATTCTGCAGCAATGTTCTATGGTGTGGTGGCACAGCGTTGGGAATGTACTTAATGCTCATGACGTACTCAAATGAAAACAAGTAATTTTATTTAAAACAAATCATAAACAGTATATAGGACATGGAAGGATAAAATAACAGTTAATATGTACCAGAGAGAAAGAACATAAGGGGAAGGGATGAAACAATCTGGTGGGGCATTGGGGTCCGGCGATGGAACTAAGGGTAATTGTACAAGGAGCTCTCCCCGCAGGGCTGTGGGCTCTGGATATGGCTCTGGGAGCCCTGCGGGAGCAGGAGCAGGGGCAGGGGTTGGGATAGGGGCAGGGCCTGGGGCAGGGCCAGGTGTAAGAGCAGGGCCAGGGGCAGGGGCAGGGCCAGGTGTAAGAGCAGGGCTAGGGGCAGGGACAGGTGTAAGAGCAGGGCCAGGGGCTGGGGCAGGGACAGGTGTAAGAGCAGGGCCAGGGGCAGGGGCAAGGGGAGGGACGGGGTCAGCAGTAGTGGCAGATGCAGGATCCAGGGCAGGACCTGGGTAAGGAGCAGGAACAGGAGCTCCGGCAGGCACAGGGGCAGGGGCAGCAGCAGGAGAAGGAGCAGGAACAGGAGCTCAGGCAGGGGCAGGGGAAGGGGCAGCAGGTCTGGCAGGGGAAGGGGCAGGAGCAGGAGCAGGAAAAGGAGCAGGAACAGGAGCTCAGGCAGGGGCAGGGGAAGGGGCAGAAGCAGGGGCAGGAACAGGAGCTCAGGCAGGGGCAGGGGCAGGGGCAGGGGCAGCAGGTCTTGCAGGGGAAGGGGCAGAAGCAGGAGCAGGAACAGGAGCTCAGGCAGGGGCAGGGGAAGGGGCAGCAGGTCTGGCAGGGGTAGGGTTATGAGCAGGAGCAGGGTCAGGGACAAGAACAGGAGCTCAGGAAGGGTCAGGGGAAGGGGCAGCGGAGTCTGGCAGGGGCAGGGAGAGGAGCAGGAGAAGGAGCAGGAACCGGAGCTCAGGCAGGGGAAGGGGCAGTGGCTCTGGCAGGGGCAGGGGAAGGGGTAGGAGGAGGATCAGGAGCTGGGTTGGAGCAGTGGCAGGTGCAGGATCCAGGGCAGGAGCTGGGTCAGGTGCAGGAACAGTAGCAGGAGCTGGGTCAGGGGCAGGTGCCAGTTCTTCCTGGTCCGGTTCAGGCTGTCCGTGGGTGGGTGCTGGGTCACCTGCCGGCTCCTGGTCTCCTCCTGAAGTCGCTGCAGGCACCACCCCTCCCTCCAGAGCTGCCGATGGAGTTGGAGCCGGCTCTAGCTCCTCAGGTGGTGGAGCAGCTGTGAGAGGAGAAAAGCTCACCCCGTGCCTGCTCTCCGTGGGCCTTTGCGGAGACAGAACCCAGCCCAGGGCCTCCCAGAGAAGCCGCAGCCAGGAAGGAGCCCTCCCTGGGGTGTCTCCCCGACTGCAGTCCACCCGCTGGATGCTCTGTGCCCAGTCTTTGCTCCAGGCCCCACACCAGCCTCTGGGGGCTCGTCCCTGTGGGGCCAGCACCGACCCATCTCCACACACCACAAACACCCAGCCCCAGCCTTCTCACCCTCGGGCTCGGTCTCCGTGGGCTCCGGCTCCTGGACCACTGTCCGGTGACCAACCACCTGGGACAGTGGTCTGGGTGGTGTTGGAGGTCTTGCCCGGCAATCCCCAGCACTTGTTTTTGGGGATGCCTGTGGGGTCAACCCCTCCGTCAGGGAGGAGGGCCTGTCCGCCAGCTGCCTCGGGAGGTCATCCGTGGCCTTCTGCAAAGACAGGGACGGGTAGCCGGCTGGAGGCATCACAGCCCTGCCCGGCCATCCTCACTGTCCTCCTGCCCAGTCCCCCTGCTGCTCCCAGATCAGACACAGACCTGTGAGTGCACAGCCCTGCACCCGGGATGCAGTGACCCATCCCTGCAGGACTATCGGGATAAACCCTGGGTAGAAGGGGCAGCGCCCGCACACCCCATCCCACCCAGCCAGCCTTGACCTTGAACATGACCTGCCCACTGGGAATCTGACCCCTCATCAGCCTGCTCCTGCTCAGGGTGGCCCCACCCCGCATGACCCGTCTTTACACACACACACGCACGCACACCCACAGACACACACGCACGCACACGCACACACACACAGACACGCACAGACACACACACACGGAGGGGGGCCTGGGGCTGCACAGGTCAGATCAGAGCGTGTGGGGCTGGGTGGCAGGCTCTGGGCCTCCTGGTGTCACCTTTCTGTCCTTCCGGCCAAATGGCCAGAGGCGGTGGGGAGCCCTGATTCGACATCCCCAGCGGGGGACAGCGTTTGCAGGGCGCTCTTTCTTCAGCCTGCAGCGTCCAGATTTGGGGAAGCAACACCCAAACATGCTTTTTTGCTGGAGGGTCTCCAACGAAATGAGCTGGGCAGGGGGCTGTCTCTGGAATGTGGGTGCCTGGTTACCGGGGTTCCAAATTCTGTTGGGCTCTGTTGTCAGGGAAGTGAGGTCACCACTGCCTGGGGTCCCCTTACCCAACTTCCTCCTCACACAAGACCCCCACCCCCGAGGGCCTCCTCCCCCAGCTGCTCAATGCTCACCCTCCCCCCATGCCCCATCCATACAGTGCCACCCACACAGCCCACCCACAGCCCCCGGGAGGCCTGGGTGCATCAGGTGTCCCCGCTGTGAGGACACAGAGCTGGGTTCAGACCGGGCTCCTGCGCGTGCCCAGGGCTGTGACCCAGGACAGACCCTGTGGCTCTCAGGGCCTCCCCAGTCTGCCCATCTGCCCATTGGGGTATTCTGGCTTCTATTTCTAGGGACGCCATCAGGGATAGGACCTCTACACATGTTCCGTACCTGCTATCACAGGAGGCTGGTGCACACTTGGGATTGCAAGGATGAGCCAGGGGCTGGGCGGGACATGGAGCACAGCTCAGAGGGGCCCGGGTCTGCTCTGGGGTCTGGGCAAGGCCACCCCCCTCCTGCCTGTGTCCCAGCCCCCGTGGGAAGGTTGTAATGAACTGATTCTGACCTTGTCCTCTCACAACACAGACTTCCAGGGGCTTCTATTAGGGTTAGGCTCAGGTCCCAGGGACTCATCTGTGCCCATGTGCTGAGCAGTCCTCACAGTGGCTCCCAGCATCCCCGAATCCTGGTCACGGATCCCTATGAAATCCCCTCCCCTCCAGGGTGGATGGCCTCTCAGGAAGATAATGGGGCAAAATGCTGGGATGTCATTTCCAAGCTGATGGAGGAAAGTCTGTGACTTCTGGTTCCCTCTGTCCTGTGTGCATTCTTTGTCTCCTTCTCTGTCTCTGTCTCTGTGTTTCTCACAGGAGCAGGATCTGCGGACTCCAGGGGTGATGTGAGAAACCTCAGAAGCCTCCCTTGTCCCTGTTTCCCTCTCCTGTCCTGGTGCTCCGTTCCTTCCTAAGGCCTCAGCCCGACCAGAGCAGTGATTCTGGAACCTCTTCCAAATGGGGACCCTGAGGCTGCAACAAGGAGGGTCTTGACCTTGGTCCCCAGACCAGTGGTCCAGTGTTCTGCCACGTTCTGCGTACCCAGGTCCTCAGCCTCCCAAGTCCCTAGTCTGTCCCCTGCTCCGAAGGACTTCGAGGGAGTACAAAGCATTTTCCCAGGACTGGGAGCACAGGGGGTCAGGGTTGGAGATCCAAGGCCAACAGGCTCTTCCACAAGCCTGTGGGACCCTAGGGACCCTGCATCTCTATAGCCCAAGTGACAGAAGAGTAAGCTGAGGCCTTTGTGCTGTAGCCCCTCTGGACTTGGGGGTGGGTATCTCTTCCTGCTTCCAAGTGCCCAGGCTGGTGATGGACACCGGAACCCAGACCCTGTCCTCTCCCAGTGCCCTGGAAACCCCATGGGCCCCTTGGGGACCCCTGAGCACCAGCCTGGCCTGTCTCCCCTCCCCATGCTATGGATCTGGGTCTTTGCCAGGAGTCCTGATGCCCTGCCCCATGGCCCAGCTGTCTGCAACCTGTTTCTTCTTTACCCCTTGTCACCCACCTTGCTACCAGGGTGTCCTCCCCTTCTGACCCCCAGCTGGGCAGCCAGAGTGGGGTGTGTGTGTGTGTGTGTGCGCGTGTGTGCGTGCAGGTGTGCATGCCTCTATGTGTCTGGGGATGCCCAAGGTCATGTCCCCACATGGGATGGGGTGGGTAGCTATTCCTGAGGATCTGAGGGGCTCTCACTTCCGAAGTGAACCTCATGGGAAGGTTGGGGCTGGCCTAGGACTGGATAGCGGCCCTGCTCCTTGGACTCTGCACCCCTTATTTGTCCTGGGCCAGTCCCTGCCTCTCTTGACCCAGGTTCCCAACTGTCCCTGAGGGTTGGACATGGAAATGCTTGAATGCGGCCACTCCTCCAGGGGTAGGTGGAGGACAGGTGCACCAGGCACACAGCTCTCCCCACTGAGAGGGGCAGCCAGGTGTGTCATGGCCAGGTGTGCACAGATGAGCTGCCCACAGCTCCTGTAGCATGACCCAGCCCTGCGGCGGATGTGCATGAGACCCATGGCTCCGCACCTGACCGGTCCCCCACGTTCTCTCACCACCGCCAACTGCTCTGTGGCCCCAAAGTCCACTGAGCCCCGCAACCACACCCATCCTGGGCAGCAGGCCTTAGGGTGCAAGGCCAGGTGGGGTGGATATCTGGGGATGCAAAAGTCACTGAATACCCCCCACCCAGCTGGCCTGGAATGCAGATACCCTCTCCGGGTCCAGCTAAGTGCAGGGCTGGGCCAGAGGACCTGGAGGCATCCGTGGAGGCCAACTCAGGGCAGGGAGAAGATCAGTCCGCCCCTTCCCCTTCTCCTCTCCTCCTTCTGCCTTGTCTTCCTGGCAGGACCCAGGACAGAGGTCCAGCCTGTCCCTGGCTGCAGCCCTGGCTGGAGTCAGAGGGGCGGGAAGGAGGCCGGGGAGGAGGGGCCCCCCAGCAGGATGCCCGAGTGTGAAGGTGGTCGTTACTGTAATCAGGGACCCCGTGGGCATTCAGGGATTTCAGCCCCAGGACCCGGCCCCTGCCCCATCCTTCACCCTCCACAAGGCCCGCATCCTCCCCAGCCCAGTCCCTGTCTGCAGCCAGTCCTCCCTCCAGTCCCAGGAAATCCAGCTGTTCCGGGGGCTGCAAAATCATTACAAGCTGGAGCAGAGCCAGCCCTATGGGGCTTGATTCTGGGTCCTGCAGCCCCACAGTGAGGAGAGGTGAGGCCAGGCAGGAGCGGGGAGAGGGCAGAGTGGACTCTCCCTGGGGGCCATGGCTCCCTGGTCAGTGCAGACCCTGTTGTGTGCTGGCCCCTAGGGCACCCAGATTTCAGCTCCCGGGCAGGCTCTGGGAGGGAGACCAGAGTGTGGTTCCTATTAGCTCAGACGTGTCACTCTGTCCTGTATCTACAGCCTGTCTCCTGAGCTGGACTCCCCCTCCTAGTTGGCCAGCAACACCTTCAGGACCAAGAACAGGCCATCATGAAGCTCAGGGGCCAGTGCGTGGCTGGGCAGGCAGGGGAGGGCTTGCTTTCAGCTCAGGGAGTCTCTGGCTGGGCTAGCAGGGGCTTGGGAGGGCTGGCCTTCCAGCTTCTCTGCTGACCAGCCTTGGGACTGGAGCCATGTACCTCCCCTCTCTGGGCCTCACTCTCCTCCTCTGTGCAATGGGGTAATGGTGAATGATTGCTCCCATGGCAGGAACATGTGGGGTGCTGGGCACAGAACCTGGATTGCAGAGTGCAGTGGGGGATGGTGAGCCGTGTCGGCAATGAGCACCCCTCCCCCCAAAAGCAATCCAGCCCTTCCATGCAGCCCCCAGGCCCCTGGCTGGGAGCCCAGAAGCAGTGGCCGACCACACTCCAGACACCAGGCCCCTGTGTGTGGCTCTTCCTCAGGAATGGGGATGTGGTGGGGACCCCGTGACACGGGGCCAGCTCTTGTCTCTGACGGAAGGAGAACAAAGACTTTCCCTGGGGTCCCCTAAGGCCACGTAAGAAAGGAGGAGGCTGCCCCTAAATGGTACATTGAAATTCTGCTTCTGTTAGAACCTGAGCATTGGGGTTTGGTTCTTTCACTTGCTGGGCTGACGAGACACACACGCTCTCCATGACTCCTCCTCAAATGAAGAGCTCTTGCAGGTCCCGGGCGTCCTGGACCTGGGGAGGGGAGAGGGGCCAGTCCCCTCCCTGGCTCCTGAAGGAGACCTGTCCTCCCAAAGACAGGATGGTTTCGGGTCGTGATCCTGGGCCAGGGCTGGAGACAGCCCCTCACTGCTCCTGACTCTGGGGCTCAGTGGGCCTTTCTCAGGCACAGCAACACCCACTGAAAGTGGGGGCTTCAGAAAGAACACACTCCTGGACCCGGTCCTGCTCCAGGACGGTGGCTGCCTTCCCCAGCTCCGGAGGAAGAGGGACATCCTCTGTTTCTTTGGGCGGTGGTCCTCTGACCCACGAGCAAGCACTGAAAAGTTTCTAGTCTGCCTCTGGAAGTGCACCAGCCAGTCACTGTCCACACACGAAGACGGACAACTTGCTAAGGAAGCGCGGGAGGTGATCCTGTGCAAATGTTCTGTGGGTCGGTGGGGCTGGCTGCTTCAGGGCACCCTTTCTCTGGATAGGAATCCTCCTGGAGTCTCGTCTCTGCTTTCGGAGCTCCCTTCCTGCTGGTTTCAGGACCAAGGGAGAGACTGTGGTGTGGCTTGGAAGGCTCCACCCCAGCCTCCTTCCTTCCGCACACATCACTGCTCCCCAGGAAGCAGGGGCTGTTGCTCCCACATGCCCTGCGCAAGGCTGGTTTAAGGCACTCATTCCCCCCAAGGCCCAGCCGCTCTGGCTCCATCACATACATCGTGGCCACAGCTGCCTGGCTGGGTGAGGAGTCCAGGAGAGCTCTCCTTTCCCAGGATCAGGGTTCATATTCCTGGCCAGAGAAAGAAGTCCCATCTGTCCTCTGCTAGAGAAGGTGAATTCCTGGGCCGGGTGGCCCTCAGGTGCCTGAGGACATGGGGGTCCCCCGCAGATCCCCTGGAGAGAAGGGTGACGGGCACCCCTGTCTGGGAGAACAGTGAGCAGCACCCATCCCAGGCCACAGGTGCACCCATCACCTGGCAGTGCTTGGCCTCAGGCTCACCCCCGGAAACTCTGGCCCGGTTTTTCACAGATGTGTCTTCAGGAGTGTTCAGCACAGCAGTGGTGGAGAGAGCAGGGAATGGAACAGCAATAATGCCCAAGGAGATGGATGGTGGCTCAGTCCGTTAAGCCGTTGACTCTTGATTTTGGCTCAGGATGTGATCTCATGGTGTGGGATGGAGCCCCATGTAGGGTCTGTGTTCAGGGCAGCGTGGGCTCACGATTCTCTTTTCCACCTCCTGCCTCTCCTACCACTCCCGTGCCACACACTCTCTCTCTAAAATAAATTAATAAAATCTTTATAAAAATGGAATCCTACAGAATGTACTTTTAAAAAGTTGTAAAAAATCTGTCATATGATCTCACTGATGTGAGTAATTCTTAATCTCAGGAAACCAAGTGAGGGTTGCTGGAGTGGTGGGGGGTGGGAGGGATGGGGCGGCTGCGTGATAGACATTGGGGAGGGTATGTGCTATGGCGAGCACTGTGAATTGTGTAAGACTGTTGAATCACAGACCTGTACCTCTGAAGCAAATAATACATTATATGTTAAGAAAAAAGTAGATAGTAGGCAGGGGAAAATGATGTAATGTATGGTGATTAACATAATAAAAAAAGGGAAAAAAGTTGTAAAAAATCATAACATTGATTTTGCCATTTTAACATTTTCAGTATAAAGTCCGGTAGTGTTAAGTATATTTATACTGCTGTGATGCATATCTTGAGAACATTTCATTTGCAAATCTGAAATTCTGTACCCATTATTTGTTTTTCATGTAGAAAGCATATTTATTTATTTACTTATTTAATTATGCTCAATTAGCCAACATATAGTACATCTTTATTTTTTGATGTATTGTTAAATGACTCATTATTTGCATATAACACCCAGTGCTCGTCACAATATGTGACCTTCTTAATACCTATCACCCAGATACCCCATTCCCCCACCCCCTCCCTTCTGTAACCCTCAGTTAGGTTCCCGGAGTCCAGAGTCTCTCATGGTTTGTCTCCCTCTCTGATTTCTTCCCATTCAGTTTTCCTTCTCTTCCGCTACGGTCCTCCATGCTATTCCTTATGTTCCACATATGAGTGAAACCATATGGTAACTGTCTTTCTCTGCTTGACTTATTTCACTTAGCCTAATCCCCTCCAGTTCCATCCACGTCAATGCAAATTGTAGGTATTTATCCTTTCTGATGGCTGAGTAATCCCTTGTATATATGGACCACATCTTTATCCATTCATCTGTTGAAGGGCATCTGAGCTCCTTCCCCAGTTTGGCTATTGCAGACATTGTTGCTATGAACATTGGGGTTCAGGTACCCCTTCTTTTCACTACGTCTGTGTCTTTGGGGTAAATACCCGGTAGTGCAATTGTCAGGTAGTAGGGTAGTTCTATTTTTAACATCTTGAGGAACCTCCATACTGTTTTCCAGAGTGGCTGTACCAGCTTGCATTCCCACCAACAGTGTAAAGAGGGTTCCCCTTTCTCCACAACCTCAGAACATCTGTCATTTCCTGACTTGTTCATTTTAGCCATTCTGACCGGTGTGAGGTGGTATCTCATTGTGGTTTTGATTTGAATTTCCCTGATGGCTAGTGATGTTAAACGTTAGTCATTTTTATGTCTTTTTTGGAGAAATGTCTGTTAATGTCTTCTGCCCATTTCTTGATTGGGTTATTATTATTAGTATTATTTTTTTTGGGGTGTTGAGTTTGAGAAGTTCTTTCTAGATCTTGGGTACCAGCCCTTCATCTGTAATGTCATTTGCAAATATCTTCTCCCATTCCATGGGTTGCCTCTTAGTTTTGTTGACTGTTTCGTTTGCTGTGCAGAAGCTTTTTATCTTGATGAAGTCCCAAAAGTTCATTTTTGCCTTTGTTTCCCTTGCCTTTACAGACATGTCTTGAAAGAAGTTGCTGTGGCCGATGTCAAAGAGGTGACTGCCTCTGTTCTCCTCTAGGATTTTGATGGACTCCTGTCTCACATTGAGGTCTTTTATCCATTTTGAGTTTATCTTTGTCCATGATGTTAGAGAATGGTCGAGTTTCAATCTTCTGCATGTGGCTGTCCATTTTCCCAGCACCATTTATTGGAGAGACTGTCTTTTTTCCATTGGACATTCATTCCTGATCTGTCAAAGATTGGTGGACCATAGAGTTGAGGGTCCATTTCTGGGGTCTTTATTCTGTTCCATTGATCTATGTGTTTTTGTGCCAATACCATCCCATCACAGATTTGCAATATAGATTGACGTCAGGCATTGTGATGCCCCCAGGTTTGGTTTTCTTTTGCAACATTTCCCTGGTTATGTATCCTTGGCTGCATGTTCTCATTTAGTACTGTGAATATGTCTTTCCAGCTCTTTTTCGCCTGCAAAGTCCCTATGGACAGGTCTGATGTTATTCTGATGTTCCTCCCTCCGTACATAAGAAATCTGTTCCCCCTGGCTGCTTTCTGGATTGCTTCCTTGGTTCTAAGATTTGCAAGTTTTCCATTTTTAATTCTAATAGTGTATTTATAGAATACTTTGGATTTTCTATGTACACCATCATATTATCTGTAAATAGTCACAATGATCTCCTCGCTTCTTATTCTTTTTGTTTCTCTTGGCTTATAACACTTGGGAGATTCTCCAATGGAATGTTGACCAGAGTAGCATTGCTTGAAGATTTTAATATACCTTTCTCAATATCTGATAGAAAAAGCAGACAAAACATTGGTAAGACATGTGACCTAATTGACATATATGGAACATTACAGAGTAAGTGCAGAATACATTATTTTCAAGTGGTGCTAGAATATTTATCCAAATAGACGATATATTGGGCCATGAATCAAGTCTACACATTTTAAAAGCCTGAAATTAACTAGGTTATATTCTTAGACTACAGGGAATCGAGCCATAGTCATAATGAAAAGAAAAGCAGGAAGTCCCTCAATGCTTAAAACTTAAATGTAAATTTGCTACATATCCTAAGGGTCAGAGAGGGAATCACAATGGAAAGTCTCGATCTTTCCTACATCAGAGCTCACAGACAATGGCATTCTATCCGTGAAGAGCACTATAAATAAGGTAGACAGGAGTTGAGCCTTAAGTCCGAGTTCTGCCTGCCTCAGCCACACCTGGCAGCCTTGGCATGTGGTCGCCCCCAGCTGCCCTTTCTGGTAGCCCTGAGCTAAGGGGGACAACATAGCCATATGGAAATGGGAAGCTCCCCACTCCTAGTGACGATGGTGCTATTGTATTGTCCTCACCAGTCCAACAAGATGATTTCTGAGTGAAACATGACACAATAGCAGCTTCTTGACCTTCCTTAAGGTTTGAAAATCATCTTGTGAGTCATCTATCAGAAATATGGTTTCAACATGTGTCCTTTTTTCTGGAAAAGAAATAGATCCAAATAGTAATTATGGTTTCTGAGCACCTGCCCTTGAGCTCCATCACACTGCTCTTTGTGGAATTCTCCCTCTTAAACTTCTAAACTATGATATAGGTATTTTTAGTCACATTTTCTAGATGGTTAGACGGGGGCTCAGAGACGATACGAGTCACGGAGGATTTTAGTGTCAGAGACCTAAGTGGGATCTCCAAACTGACTCCAAATCCCTTGTTATTCCATACACGGAACTCTTTCCCTGTTATCTCTGGTCTTCTCCATCTGGAAACATATCAAGTACCAGGATTTTCTTGTTGTGTGGCCAACTGGAATGAATTCAGCCGGCCTTTTAAACTATGCCCATCATGATCAGTGGAGGACCTTTGAGTAAGATACTCCAAGATCTCTAGGAATAGAGACATTATAATCTGCTTGAGATCTTCAAGTTACTGAAAGAACTGTCTTTTTTTTTAATTGATTCAGGCTCTAGTATGTTCAGAGTGTGCTGTAAGACAGGTCTGAAATAGTATTTAAAAACACTCAGCTCAGCCTCTTCTACAAAGTGAGACAGTGCTTATAAACATTGCTAAAATAGTCCCTTAGCTATGATTACTTACTTCCCAACCATCGTAGTGTTTATATGGTATGACTATGACTTAACATTAGTCAAAATCTGCAAGGAAAGAACTGAGACAGTGTATGCAAGCTTTAGGGGCACTTCATGTTTCCATTAGTGTTGTGAAAATGAGCTACTCTGTTTTATTCTATAGTCCAAGGGAATGGTGCCAGACATCTCTGAGATGTCTAGGAGTTCTAAAATTCTGACTTTAAATTATCTGTGTGCTTCAGAGATTTGGGCAGGAGAAGGGGAGGAGCCCAGCATCTGTGAACACCTCTGTTACCTGTGTTGACCGTGGGACAGGTGAACTTCTCTAGGCATCATTTTGATTTTTTGGCACTATTGTTAAAGGTACTTTTGTCTCAAGTTCCTCCCTTTAGTAGCAATTCTAATGATAATGGAAATTTTTATCTTTTACCATCCGTGGGCCTGGATCCTGGGCTCCCAGAGAAGCTATCCTTTAACATTTTACCAAGGTCAAAATGACTGGGCAAAGCCTCAGAGTATGGGTCCTATTTCTGTCCCAAGCACATATTGTACATCTGGTTTGAGAAGAAAAAGATAACCCCAAAATGCCATTGCAAACATAAAGATAAGAAAAACAAAAGAACCTCTCTGGCTTCCATAAGATTAGAGTCATACCAACTTGTACAAACTGAAAACATAAGAGAAAGTCTGTCACTTTCTTGAATGTTCTTCCTCATGATGATATGTAACTCTGTATGTAAATCAACACAGAACAAATATATAAACCTGCCTCAAATGTTCCTTCCCCGGAGCACTCCCTTTTTTGTGAAGATTGTGTCTCCCAGGCAGCTGTCCTGACTTGGGTTTGAATAAAACTCTCTTCCTTTTTCTCTAAAGTGTTTAAAAGGGTTTGTTCATTCAGTGTCGAGAATAACAATATGTTTTCTTTTTAAGTGAAAAATAAATGTTCCTCGTTCACAACTCCAACAGCAGAGAAGGGCGGCTGTTCTTCATCCTGGAGCTTCCCTGCAGAACCAAGCATATGTATATATATTCCAGCATAAACGGGCTCATCCTACAAGGATGCTTTGAAGGTCCAAGAAGCACAATCCAGTCCATGGGTGAGACCAGAAGGCGAAGCTCTTCACGTTTAGAGCATTAGTTTTTGGGTTTAAAACTGCCTTGGAAATGCGTGAAACCATTGCATTTCCTAAAGCCCAAAGCCTCAGAAGGTCCGAGCGCAGCTGATCTTGCCGGGAGCCGGGAACAGCTCTGCAGGCAGGGGTTGGTGCAGGAAGGGAAGGGGCAGGGCTCTGGGGGTGGTCTGCAGCCAGAGGCGGCCGCGGAATGGGCCGGGTGTGTGTGGGGGGGCGGACCCCTCCCATAGCCCCCGCCCACGCCTGCGCCGCCAAGCAGGTGTTGGCGTGAGGACGGGCCTCCTGGACCACCTGCCGTCGTAGGGAGCCGCGGGCCTGAGGGCGGGTTGGCCGGTAGAGGCAGGCGCGGCATCCAATGGGCTCGGGGCACCACCCTCCCCGACCAATCACCGCGTGGGGGTGGAGTTACCTCTCTGAGGGAGGACCCGGAGCGGCCCCGGATGCAGAGGTGGGGCAGAAGGCCAGCTCCCAGAGAGTTCACCTGTAGAGTTCCCGGCTGGGTGAGACCACGCTGTGGGCCGGGGTGGGGTCCCGGGGGTAGGGTGCACCTCGGGTGGGAGTTGGGTCCTCGAAGGAGGCGGGGAGCGAGCTAATCCCGCGAACTCAGATGAGTTTCCTAATCGTTGAAAGTCCTTCAACGGGCCGTATCCCCCAGCCCCGTGAACTCCAGGGCTCCGCTCACCCGAGCTTTTTTGGGATGGGTTGCGGACATTTCAGGGTTTCCCGTGTTCCCCTGGAAGAGTGCACATAAGGACCGCACACAGTCCCCAAGTTCAGTGGGGTGCCCCCTGTCCCCTAGCAGAGTGCAGGTAATGGACCTTGAGTAGCACCCCGAGTTCAGCAGGGTGTCCCCTGTTCCCCCAGGCACAGGTGTGGCGGTAACAAGCCCCAGAGCCGTCCTCCAACTTAGCATTGTGCCCCATGTTCCCCGGGTATGGTGGTAATGGGCTGTCAGGATTGTGCGGGAGGGTCCTCCAGGTGGGGGCCTGGAGGCTGGAGTAAACTAGACCCTACTCAAGTTGCATGAGGAACAGATGAGTTGAGGTGTTGATTTGGAAGAGTCATTTCGCGTTTCCAAAAATGTCAAAGTCATTGGTCTACTTTAGAATGAAGATAATTAGTACTTAAAAAACAAGTATGTGTTTCCCCTTCTCCCAGAAACCGAAGCAGGTGTGCTTGCCATAGGTCGGAGGTCCTACTTATCCCCACCTGACAGCACTTCTCCCCTCTGGCTCCATGAGACCCGAAGTTTTGAACATCAGCATGTGAGTCAGTGATGCTGCTCGTCACAGGACGTCAGCATTCAGAGAGAGCAGCAGGTCCATTTGGCACAATGTCATCTTCAAGTCAGGACTGGAGGTAAAACTTCTGATTAACCCCAAACCTCCTGGGCTTTCCTCTTTTTTCTAGTTGAGCTACGAAGTAAAACTTAAGTAGCTCTCAGCATTCTCCATTTGGTTCAAGAGTTACTTTCCCTGCGGGTAGAACATTGCAGGGGATCCGATTTTCTCTGTTCATTTATTGCTTACAAAATATATTCTGATCATCTGTTTCCTAGAAGTAACTTTTATTAGAAGGGGAAGGTGAAATTTACTCTTTGTGTGTTTTTAAGATATCTTTTGTTCCTCAATCTAATAGCGTTTATTCAATTGGGCCTAGGATATGGTTGAGCGGCCAGCATCTAGAGTTAGGTGGCTTTTTGTCGTCAGATACAGATTTGGATGATGTCTTGTCATTGGTCAAAGGTGATGTTTCATAATTGATTAGTGTTTTCATCAGAAGAGTTACAGTTAGGGTCAAGGGAAAAAATCAAAATTATTCAAAGCAGGCTTTTACTGTTTAAAAGTTGAGCCTGAGTTTCTAGTTTTTCTAATGTATCCTCTAGATATTTTGACATGCTGTATTTTCTCTGTAGTTTCTTTGGTGGTGGAGTCA
>NW_023270491.1:0-10438 GCF_011800145.1 Mirounga leonina
TATCATATGATCTCACTAATATGAGGAATTCTTAGTCTCAGGAAACAAACTGAGGGTTCCTGGAGTGGTGGGGGGTGGGAGGGATAGGGTGACTGAGTGATAGACATTGGGGAGGGTATGTGTTATGGTGAGTGCTGTGAATTGTGTAAGACTGATGAATCACAGACCTGTACCTCTGAAACAAATAATATATGTTTAAAAAAAAAAAGAAGATACTAGAAAGGGAAAAATGAAGGGGGGGAATTGGAGTGGGAGACGAACCATGAGAGACTATGGACTCTGAGAAACAAACAGGGTTCTAGAGGGGAGGGGGTGGGGGGATGGGTTAGCTTGGTGATGGTTATTAAAGAGGACACATATTGAATGGAGCACTGGGTGTTATACGCAAACAATGAATCATGGAACACTACATCAAAAAATAATGATGTAATGTATGGTGATTAACATAACATAATAAAATAAAATTAAAAAAAAAAAGACTACAACATTAACTCCTGCCTGAGTTTCCAACCTGCTGGCCTACCCTACAAATTTCAGGTTTGCCAGCCCCAATAATTGCATGAGCCAATTCCATAAAAAATATGTATATGCCTATATATCTTTATTTATATATGTTTATATATTATATATATCATACACACACATATCTATCTCCCATTGGTTCTGTTTCTCTTGTGAACCTTGACTGATACCTCCGCAAAATTCCTTCACTTGGCCTACTTGAATACTTGATGGCCAACTCACAGATGGGTCTATCTCAGAGTTTCAAACTCTGCAATTTAAATCTCCCTACATTCAACTAAATCATAAGATATGAAAACCAAAGATCATGTTTTTCATATTCCATGTATGAAGTCATGTGGCATTTGTGATAAGAACCGTACTTTCTAGCTTTAGAAATATACTTTGTTGGAATTTTTGGTTATGAGAAAAGAGAAAAAACAAAATACGTGAGGAGTAAACCAGTTTGGTTATCAATAAATTAATTGGCCTGACAGCTTTAGAAAAGATTAGTAATTAATTTCTCCTTTGGATAAAAAAAGAAAAAAACTTAGTTCAACACATAGATGGAAAGAAGTCAAGAACTAAATTCCATTTTTGTCTAACTGTCTTAATAACTTTTCTGGCTTGTTTTGTTTGTTTTTTTGTTTGTTTGTTTTTTTAAGATTTTATTTAGTCATTTGACAGAGAGAGACACAGTGAAAGAGGGAACACAAGCAGGGGGAGAGGCAGAGGGAGAAGCAGGCAGAGGGAGAAGCAGGCTTCCCGCCGAGCAGGGAGCCGGATGCGGGGCTCAACCCCAGAACCCTGGGATCATGACCTGAGCCGAAGGCAGACGCCCAATGACTGAGCCACTCAGGCGCCCCTTGTTTTGTTTTTTAAACAAAGAGAAGCTGTAGGAGCAAGGAGGCAGTGAGAAGTATCTTCTTGTTGGCACATTTCATCTAATTTCTGGTGTTGAGAACCAGTAGAATAAGAGGGTCAAGTTAGCATTTATAGCAGGCAGGAGAACCCATTTGTAGTATCCAAGTATCTAGTGATTTGAAGGGGACATTCTTTTTTTCCCATGACAATTGTTTATTATAAAGGTGAACCCTGATCCTCATGATGGGCTTATCGGTAGAATTTTTGGTAGCGAGCACAGCATCAAGACAGCCAAACTTTTTGGATTTGTAGTATGGGGGATTAGCTACCAGCAGGGTCCAGTCGTACTGGATAAGATGTCTTTGCTCTCTGAAGGTGACACTCTTGAATCAAATTTCCCTCCAGAGATGATCTGGATTAGTTCAGTGATCATCAACATTTTTGCAGATGCAACAAAGTCTCTTTTTATAACAATTCCACATCCTGAGATGTTACATTATATTTATGCTGAGAGAGCATCCCCAACATGTGCTCTTGACTCAAGAAAAAATTTAGCAGAACTAATGATCCCCCCAAAATGATGCTGTGGCTCATGCTAACCCCACAGTGCCTGGAAAGAGCTCAGAAGATTCATTTCTTTGTTCATTTGTCGAACAAATATTTTAGAGACTTTTTTTTTTTCTCTTCATTTTCAGGACAGAGGAAGGAAGAAAAGCACAGGAACTGTTTTAAAAGATCGAAAGTTTTGGGCACCTCGGTGGCTCAGTTGGTTAGGTGACTGCCTTCAGCTCAGGTCATGATCCTGGGGTCCTGGGATTGAGTCCCACATTGGGCTCCCCCTGCTCTGCAGGGAGACTGCTTCTCCCTCTGCCTCTGCCTGTCGCTCCCCCCTGCTTGTGCGCTCTCTCTGTCAAATAAATAAATAAAATCTTTAATAAATAAAAAAAATAAAAGATCTAAACTTTGAGTAGAGACATGTCAGTTTTAAATTAAACAATTGACTAAAAAAACTTCAAGCTAAGCGTCTAGTATTGTATGATTTAGACTTTTTAGCTTCCTAACAGCTCGTTGCACTTTGAATGTGCATTAAGATAATTATGGAATTCATTACCTGAAATGTAGCCCAATTATCAACTGAACTGCATTGGAAAATCACAAAGTAAGCTCAAGAATACCATAATAATAGTATAACAATGGAGAACTGAAAATTTGGGGATAGGATTTAAACACATTAATAACTCTGTCTCAAAAAACACCATAAAAATTCAGGGTTTTTGCCTTATGTTTTCAAATGAAATTTGATTTGACCTTTTTCTTAAAGATCAAAATTTGCCAAGCAACCAAGTTTGTAGGTCCCCTGCTAGTCTTTATGATAAATTTTAGTGGTATATGATTATAAGAGCCAGAATCTACACAGAAACCAGGAATTTGTCTGGTTTCTATTGTGGAAAGTTCCATTTCTGAGTCTCATCTTAACCTTACCACCAGTCTACCACAATTTTAATGTTATAACATTCTGGAAAGGCACAAGGAGATAGCAAAATAAGGTGTCAAGCACTTTCTTAGCACTCAAACATTTTGTTAAGTTGAACGAGTAAGTAAGAATTAATGAAATTTGGATGGTGTTGGGAATTCTAAAATGTTTTTGATAGGGGCACTAGATCATTACCTTAACCTGAAATTCAGTTACCATAAAGGCTATGGTGCTGCATGTAAATCAAGACTCCATGCATGGGATCTGAATCTACTCCAAACAAAGACATAATGTTGCCACAGTTTTCCCATTTGTGGAAAGTAAATAATATGTGAGAGATAAAAGAAATAATGAAACAGACTTGGTTATATTGTAAATATCAAAAATATTCTCATTTCATAGAATAACATGTATTAAGTCCCTAAGAATAGCATCTTGACATATTGACGATAGCATACTGGCATATGATAGACACTTGAATGTTTGCTAAAAAATATTAAACAAGCATGTGGTTGTTTTTATGTAATGGAGAAAACTTTTTCAGATTCTTGCATTATTCAGCAGTTGTTGGTGCATGTAGCACAAAAATTGGTATTTCAGTTCAGTTCCAGTTGAAGTAACTGTCCAGCATTGGAGGTCCAGTCATACATTGGTTTTGCATTAGCTATGCATTAATGGGAGATTGTTTGGCAACAATGTCAACTCTGGACCCTCAAATAATTTATATAGAGTCACTCTATTCATTGTTGAATTGAAAATGCTACAGATGAATTTGCAGCAGAGAGACCCTCCCTCTCTTTTTATGATAGAAAGGAGGGAATTGCTGGGGCAGGATTTGCAACTTAGTAGCAGCTAAAGCCTTGCCAAGAGCCTGTCCCAGGAGTAGCTGCTGTGAGGACTAGTCATCACTCCCACTTGGGAAGTGGTGGGAGTGGTAGCTAAGAATCTCTCAGCTTGGCCCACATCCCAGGAGGAGGGAGGATACTGGAAGCTGAAGGAGTGTGATGGGTGAGAAATGAGAAATTAGAAAAACTGGCATGTAGCTGTGCTGTCAGCTCCCGAAAAGCTGGGCTCTTCTCAAGTGTCACCAAGGAGAACTGGAGACAAGGTCTATAAACAACCACAGTTATAATAAGAGGCTAAGAAACAAGACTCGGTCAAAAGGTTTAAGGAACTGGGATGAGTTATTCTAAAGAAGAGAAGCTGAGAAAGATGTATTGGGGGCTACTCATGACTCAGTAGGAAAAAATAATTCTACAGTTGACTGAGTGCGTTTGCAACAAAGCCAGGCATTTTCACATACTTGACTGCCATTTTAATAGTAACCCTATGAAGAATCATCTTATGGATGAGGAAAATGAGGCTCTCAAAAGTTAAGCAACTTACTCACATCACACAGCTAATATGGATAGAGCTGGGATTTTCTGCCAAGTCAGCCTGACTGCCACAGTCTTTCCCTACAGGGCAGTGACTGCTCTAGAAAGTTTCCTACTCATAGATGGATCTGCTTACAAGCCCAGAGATGAGGCTCTAACAGGGTAGGAGAGTAGTCCGTATACATATCCTATGCCCGCCTCTAGATGCCTTCTGTCTGCTAATGGCAACACAAATTACACCTGTCTCCCACACTCCCTACCCAACATGGTTGCACACTTGTTGCCAGACTAGAAGGACTTTCAATTCAAATCTAAGTGACTCCAAAACTTAATGATGGTTTTACACACACACACCTCCCTCAAAGCTTTTGGATTGAGGTCATATACTTCAATAAAACAGCCAGTGCTCTCTAATAAAGAAGCAAAGGACTCTGACTTGGCCAGTGTTAGAGTTAGATAAGAAAATAAAATAAGTCACTACAAAGGTGCTTCAGGCAGGGACTAATAATAATAACTCCATAACAGTCCCCCTCACCACATCCTGGGGCCAGGGGTAGCACCATTATAGTATGATGTTAGCTTGTATCTAAAACTAGAGAAAGGCAGAGAGGAACTTGGGGTCGCCTGGTCCAGTTCTTTTTTAAGATTTTATTTATTTATTTGACAGAGAGAGAGAGAACAAGCAGGAGGAGAGCAGCAGAGGCAGAGGGGGCTCCGATGCAGGGCTCGATCCCAGGACTCTAGGATCATGACCTGAGCCGAAGGCAGATGCTTTACTGACTGAGCCACTCAGGTGCCCCTCACCTGGTCCAGTTTTTACATCAGTCATGAGGAATCTCCCACCAAATAATCTTGGTTTAGACAAAAATAGGATTAGTGTCCGTATTTCCCAACTACTCCAAGATACTCCCACCAGGCTCCCATATAGTATTAGTCCTTCCCAGGTCCCAGAAGATGTCATTTATTTATTCTCATTCATTCCCATTAATTCAATTTCTTCAGGCCAAGTTCTATTCTCTGTCATCCTACCTTTCTACTCCACCTCCCAAGTCTAGTTCCACGTACTCTATGCTCCAGCCCCACCACACACCCTGCTGTTTTCTGAACACTCCATGCATGATCACACCTGTGGACTTCTGCTCATGCACTTTCTTGGGCTTGTAATTCCCCTACTGCTTAAAATGGCAAACTCCTCTTCATCCTTCAAAGCCCAGCTCAAAACAGTCATCTCTGTGAAAACTTCCAAACCTTGTGCTCATGGCAATTAATATGTAAATAGTGTGGCTTTTATGATAATGTTACAATTTCCTACTTCCAAACTAATACATATCTTTATTACACAGACTGATATGAGCAACTGTACCACTTTCTCATCTCTGTGTTTTTTCCCTTTCTCTGTTGTTTGACATCAGGGTCACTTTCCTTTAGAAAGTACTTGTGAATCTGGAGCTCTGAGAGGGGTCTTGTGGGAGTCTGGAGAATGGGAAGCAGGAAGCTGATGTCTTGGGATTTGCTCTGGGTTTAAGGCAGACAAAAGTAATGAGGACCTTGGGTTTCTATTTAAACCATATGCCCCACGTTACCAGTCTTGGAAAAGCAGCAGCAGTTGAGTGCAGAAACCCTTCCCATAAATGTATCCTTTCTTTGTTTGAACAGTCGTGAGGACTGAACTTTCACAGGAGAGTGAAAAAAACCTCAACCTCTGCCACAGTCATATTTAATTAATATTTGCCACATTTACTTGAACTGAAGAAAACTTTCTGACATATATAAATTTAAGTTCTTCATCCAGATCTGGTCTTAAATATAACTTGCTTATACAAACCCCCAAAACTCCTTTACCGCTGACCCCAACCAGTTCTTGGGGCAAAGTCCCTGAAGGGTCCCTGTTATATGAAAAGGATTAGACTATTACTAACCATTACCCCCATGGCCCTGATTCATTTCTTTAACTGACTAGTTAGTTAGCCAGCAGCTGGGGAATGATGAAAAGGAAATTAAGATGCTTAGGGAATAGATTTGAAAATGCCTGAAAGTTCAGGCATTGTCTGGGAAAGAAGACATCATAGAAAAATGTTTTGAGAAACTCTAATGGGGAAATCCTGCAGTGTACATAAGTGGGAGAAAGGTATTAGGAGTCTGGAGGTGACTAGGAAGGAGGTGAGACTAGAAAAAATAAAAATTGAACATTGAGAAACACCTAGATCAGCTTTGCTTGACTTCTCAGATTTTCCCTAGCCATGACCTAGCTTACCATATGTCTATGCCCTTAAGCTTCTAACCACCAGAGAAGTGGGCACATGACTTGTAAAAGCCTGAATGAGCCCACTCTCATCTAAGGACCCATTATGTTCTCCCTCCCCAAGTGATCAGGGATCATGGCACCACGGGGAATTAGGACTCCCCATAACCTAAGCTCCCAGCTGGTCTAGTCCTTCTAGAAGAAGACAAGAAAGTCAAATCTCAAAGAACTTACAGAAATTACTCAAGGTCACACTGAAGCCCTAAATCTCCTATTAGGCTTTTATACACAGTGCTGTCTTGATATCTTTACAAAACAAACAAAACTAAGAGGTTTATATAAGAAAATATTTTTCTATTAAAGCACTACATTTTTAAGGGCAATATCTTTCCTCTCAACTCTTAAACATTTCTTTATAGGTTATAGCCTCCCTTTTGCCCCAAACAAACCATCTCATCCTTAAACCCCTAACGATGGTGTTTTGCTGATCATACCTACTGAGTCCACAATGTTTTAGTGTATTCACATGCAGCATAATTTGGTGACCTGAGTTCAAATCCTGACTAAACTCTATAGTAGCTACAACCTCTCTGAGTCTCAGTTTCCTCTTTTGTAAAATGAGAGTAATCATATTTACCTCACAGAGTTTTTGTGGAGATTAAATCTAAAGTGCACAGAAAACTTTTAGTACAGTGTCAGACATTAATTCTCATTAATGCTAATATTATTTACATGCTCTTTCTTTTACTTATATTACTTAGCTTCCACATAATATTGCTTTTATATTAGGTACCTAGTTTCCACCCCTTCTTGGCATGTCTTGCCTGGCTTGTTTTGGATCTGTCATTCATTTACAAGGACCTATTATGTGCCTGGTACTGCTTCTAATAATAGGGACGTGAAAAATAAAGCAGACACAGCTCTTTGCTTTAGAATATTCTTTCAGGTGACTGCTCACTGATGGAGGCTCTCTGATCACTCTACTCTGACAACATTCTGCTTTTAACATGACAGGTGTGAAATCTACTTCATGTCCACATTTCAGTACAAAAAAAAAGGTATTCTGGATGCTATTATTTGGGGTATTGATTAGCACTGCTTTACCAAAATCAAAATGACAATAACTTAAGCAAAACAGAAGGTTTTTCCCGCTCTCACGTGGAAGTCTAAGCTGTTAGATGGTTGGGGTGGGGGTGGGGGAGGGGGAGATGAGGTCATAAGTCTGCTACTTGCATTGTCTAGGGATCAAGGTTGCCTCTAATTTATTGCTTCCATACTCCCCTAGCTGTAGTCTTCATATATTGGTGAAAGCTGGCTCTTACAACCACATCCACTCCCAGAGAAAGTGGAGGACAAGCATGACTTTAAGGGCATGACTTGGGAATTGCACATTCCCATCCCATGAACCAGAACTCAATCTTATGGCCACACTTAGCTGCAGGGGAGGTTGGGAAATGTAGTCTCTCACTGGGAAACCACATGCCCAGCTAAAACTTAAAGGGAAAGTAGATATTGAAGGTCAACTCTTGGTACCTGCTGCAAACAGAGAGGTGGCTCTCCTGTGAAGGATACTAGCCAACCAGTTAGAACATCAGAGATACAAGAGCCTCACTAAACCATGGATAAGAATGACTCCACTGTCAATGGAAGGAAAACTTCCAAACTCGTTTTATGAGGCCATCATTACCTTGATCCCAAAACCAGACAAAGACCCCATCAAAAAGGAGAATTACAGACTAATATCCCTGATGAACATGGATGCAAAAATTCTTACCAAAATACTAGCCAATAGGATCCAACAGTACATTAAAAGGGTTATTCACCATGACCAAGGGGGATTTATTCCTGGGCTGCATGGTTGGTCCAACATCCACAAATCAATCAATGTAACACAATACACTAATAAAAGAAAGAACAAGAACCATATGATCCTCTCAATAGATGCAGAAAAAGCATTTGACAAAGTATAGCATCCTTTCTTGATTAAAACTCTTCAGAGTGTAGGGATAGAGGGTACATACCTCAATATCATAAAAGCCATCTATGAAAAACTCACAGTGAATATCATTCTCAATGGGGAAAAACTAAGAGCTTTTCCCTTAAGGTCAGGAACACGGCAGGGATGTCCACTATCAGCACCACGCTCTAACCAACTGAGCTAACCGGCCAGCTAGGGATGTCCACTATCACCACTGCTAGTCAACATAGTCCTAGAAATACTAGCCACAGCAATCAGACAACAAAAAGAAATAAAAGGCATCCAAATTGGCAAAGAAGTCAAACTCTCACTCTTTGCAGATGATATGATAATTTATGTGGAAAATCCAAAAGAATCCACCCCAAAACTGCTAGAATTCATACAGGAATTCAGTAAAGTGGCAGGATATAAAATCAATGCACAGAAATCAGTTGCATTTCTCTACACCAACAACAAGACAGAAGAAAGAGAAATTAAGGAGTCAATCCCATTTACAATTGCACCCAAAACCATAAGATACCTAGGAATAAATCTAACCAAAGAGGCAAAGAATCTGTACTCAGAAAACTATAGAATGCTCCTGAAAGAAATTGAGGAAGACACAAAGAAATGGAAAAATGTTCCATGCTCATGGATTAGAAGAACAAATATTGTGAAAATGTCAGTGCTACCTAGAGCCATCTACACATTTAATGCAATCTCTATCAAAATACCATCAACTTTTTTCACAGAGCTAGAACAAATAATCCTAAAATTTGTATGGAACCAGAAAAGCCCCCGAATAGCTAGAGGGAAGTTGAAAAAGAAAAGCAAAGCTGGTGGCATCAAAATTCTGGACTTCAAGCTCTATTACAAAGCTGTAATCATCAAGACAGTATGGTACTGGCACAAAAACATGCACATAGATCAATAGAACAGAATAGAGAGCCCAGAAATGGACCCTCAACTCTATGGTCAACTAATCATCAACAAAGCAGGAAAGAATGTCCAATGGAAAAAAGACAGTGTCTTCAACAAGTGGTGTTGAGAAAATTGGACAGCCACGTGCAGAAGAATCAAACTGGACCATTTCCTTACAAGACACACAAAAATACACTCAAAATGGAGGAAAGACCTAAATGTAAGACAGGAGTCCATCAAAATCCTAGAGGAGAACACAGGCAGCAACCTCTTCGACCTCGGCAACTTTTTCTTAGAAACATCGCCAAAGGCAAGATAAGCAAGAGCAAAAATGAACTATTGGGACTTCATCAAGATAAAAAGCTTTTGCACAGCAAAGAAAACAGTCATCAAAACCAAAAGACAATCGACAGAATGGGAGAAGATATTTGCAAATGACATATCAGATAAAGGGCTAGTATCCAAAATCTATAAAGAACTTATCAAACTCAACACCCAAAGAACAAAGAATCCAATCAAGAAATGGGCAGAAGACATGAACAGACATTTTTCCAAAGAAGACATCCAAATGGCCAACAGACACATGAAACAGTGCTCAACATTGCTCAGCATCAGGGAAATCCAAATCAAAACCTCAATGAGATACCACCTCACACCAGTCAGAATGGCTAAAATTAACAAGTCAGGAAACGACAGATGTTGGCGAGGATGTGGAGAAAGGGGAACCCTCCTACACTGTTGGTGGGAATGCAAGCTGGTGCAGCCACTCTGGAAAACAGTGTGGAGGTTCCCCAAAAAGTTGAAAATAGAGCTACCCTATGACCCAGCAATTGCACTACTGGGTATTTACTGCAAAGATACAAATGTAGTGATCCAAAGGGGTATGTGCACCCCAATGTTTATAGCAGCAATGTCCACAATAGCCAAACTATGGAAAGATCCATGATGTCCATCAACAGATGAATGCATAAAGAAAATGTAGTAGATATATACAATGGAATATTATGCAGCCATAAAAAAACCCCCCGAAATCTTGCCATTTGCAACGACGTGGATGGAACTAGAGGGTATTATGCTAAGCAAAATAAGTCAATCAGAGAAAG
>NW_023270492.1:0-16096 GCF_011800145.1 Mirounga leonina
GGGCAGGGCCAGCCAGACAGGAGAGATTTAGGGGCTGGGTCCAGGGGGTTTATCCATATGGGTTTTATAATCAGCATTCCAGGGTAAGTGGCTCTTCCATCAGATTACACTGTGCATCATGGATGAAACTACATGGAATCCACAGGAAACACGTTGAAAGAAGACACATGTTCACAGTGGTAATTTGGGAATCCTTGAAGGGCCAGTGGCAGGGCAGCCTGTTCACTGCCTCATAAAGTAACACTCCGGTTCTTGCTGCTACAATTTGTCATTGGTCTGGACAGTGGCAGCAGGTTCCCGGGATAGAACATGAACGAGAGGGAGGGACATGGTGGGAGATGGCGGATCAGGGACTCGGCCTGCCTTTGTAGCTGCGGCCTCTGTGTGCTGTTGGGGGGAGGGAAGGGCATGTCCACATGGAGGGATGTGTGTGTGAGTGTGTGTGTGCTGGGGTGAAGTTAGGACTGCTGACCGCACAGGCAGAGACTAGGCGTCACTAACTATAAGCTTGCGATATTTCCTAGTACCGATTTTAAATCCAGTTTTTATTAAGAGAGTCATAATTGTTAGCATTGAGACAGAACAATAATACGGATAATTGAGGTAAGAGTTATTGGATCCTTACTCTGCATTGGACATTGTGCTAAAAACCTGATATTCGGTGTGGAGCTGGTACCTCTTTGGTGAAGCCGCAGCTGAGGAGACTCCGGTGCTCACCATGGCGGATGAAAAGCCCAAGGAAGGAGTCAAGACTGAGAACAACGATCATATTCATTTGAAGGTGGCGGGGCAGGATGGTTCTGTGGTGCAGTTTACGATTAAGAGGCACACACCACTTAGTAATCTAATGAAAGCCTACTGTGAACGACAGGGTTTGTCAATGAGGCAGATCAGATTCCGATTTGATGGGCAGCCAATCAATGAAACAGACACACCTGCACAGTTGGAAATGGAGGATGAAGATACAATTGATGTGTTCCAGCAGCAGACAGGAGGTGTCTACTAAAAAGGGAACCTGCTACTTTACTCCAGAACTCTGTTCCTCCAGACCAAGAAGACATTCTCAAGTAGAAAGCCACAATTTGGTTCCACCACATCCTGAGTACTACAGTACAGTTTTCTCTATTCTTTCATTTTCCCCTTCCCCGTTCCTTTATTGTACATAAAGTAACTGTGTATGTGCACAAGCATATTGCATTTTTTTAACTAAATGGCCAATGGTATGTTTTGATCGACATCAAATGGAGATGGGATGGGGGAAAACACTGTTTCTGTGAAAATATCCCTCTCCCCATTAGTGGCATGCTCAGTCAGCTCTTATCTTTATATTCCAGTAAGTTATTTTGCTCTCACAGTTTAACAAAAAAAGAAAAACATAAAAATCCTTTTATAACAACAATTTTATAACTTTTTTGTACGTAGCTGTTACATGTAGGGCAATCTGTCTTTAAGTAGGGATATATTACCCTAAAAGAAATGAATCCTAGGTAGTTTTCCCTTCAAGTCAAGCATCTTGTTGTTTAAATAAACTTGTTGTTTAAAAAAAAATAAAAATAAAAGCCTGACATTCAGTGTGTGTGTATAATTTTTTTTCCTAGAGCCATTCTGTGAGTTAGGTACTATTATCATTTCTCCTTGGTAGAGGAATTGAAATGTAACACGATGTAACTTGTCGTGGCCTTAAAATTTTTATTTATTTATTTATTTTTGCCAGAGAGAGAGAGAGAGCACACAACACGAGCAGGGGGGAGGGGCAGAGGGAGAAGCAGACTCCCTGTTGAGCAGGGAGCCTGATGTGGGACTTGATCCCAGGACCCTGGGATCATGACCTGAGCCGAAGGCAGATGCTTAACCAACGGAGCCAGCCAGGCGCCCCTGGCCTTAAAATTTTTAAATGCTGGAATGAGGCTTTAAACCCAGATGGGTCTGACTTCTGAGTCTGTGCTCTGACCAAGGCACTCCCCTGTTGGGTCTCAGCCTAGACGCATGATGGGAAGATCCAATGGGGACTGACATGGGCCTGGAAGTGTGGTGGTTCTGGATGCCGGCTCTCTGGATGCTGCAGAGGAGGAGGTTCCTGCACTGGGGAGAGATTGTGCCTGGTCACCTCTGAGTAGGCTGGTTGCATAATTTATCCTCCGGACTGGGACAAATTGGGAGTAAATGGGACTTTATTAATAGTTAAGCTTAGAATAGAGGCATAGATCATTCTCACTATTGGATTTTCGCCAAGTTCATGAGTCTGGGAGGCACTTGTGGGCTTCAGATGAATTTAATACGTGGCATCCATCATGTTTCCAATTCCTCCTCCCCTGCTTCTGAACAGTCAGGAAACCTCCACAACTTAGCACTCAGCACCATTCCACCATGTCAGATGACCTTCCTGTGCACCTGAGGGAGAGACATGACGGGGTGGCGTTGAGGAAGCTTGACTGGAAGAGCGGATGAAGGAAGGCCAGCCAGGAATCTAGGGCAGTAGATTCTTCCGTCAGGTGATCACACCCTTTGCTGGTACAGACGGAGCCTATGAGGTCTCCACCTGATTCCTGGCTGGTCCCAGATACACAAGTAGGACTTCGCAGTCAGTTACCACCTCCATTGTATTTTACTGTCATTCCATAGCCGCCATGGACAATTTCCAGTGGGGTCGCATCCCCCTAAATCTTTAAAAGAAGGTTCGTTTATTGCCAGCAAGCTACATAGAACAGGTACATCATTCGACAGGAATTCCACAAGCCTCTCCTTAGGAAGCACCAGCAGGATGTTCGAGGAGTACAAGTTTCCACAAGGAGATCTGACCAGATCATTATGTTCTGTGGTCACTCTCTTTGCCTCGGTTCCCCAGGTGATACCGTGTCGCTTTCCAATATCACATTAGGCATCATCCTCATGACATTCTTCAAGTTTGCACAGAACAACGTGTCTTCAGTAAAACAATGCTACAGAAGAACAGAGCTGCTCTTTGGCAGTTCTGATGATTTCCCCCATTTTCTACTCCTCCCTCGCTGTCTTTTTTTTTTTTTTTTGCACGATTATGATGGGGGTGATGTCAGATTTGGGGAACTGCGGGCTCCCCTTGAGTTCCAGTGCTGCTGTGAGAGAGGCACACTGGCATGCAGGTGACCTTGAGTTACTCAGCAAAGTTCCTCAGTTTGGGGAGTGCGGTAAAGGGGTGTTCTCATGCATCATAGCTCTGCTCTCACAGTGGAGGATGCAGCTGGCTCTCAGTCTGGGGGTGGGGGTGGGGGTGAGGGGTTCTCAGCCCTTTCTCTCCTGCAGCTGCTTCCTGGGCAGGCAGATACTCACGCATTCATCCATTTGCTCTATCATTCTTGTTTACTCAGAAATATTTCTTGAGTTCCTGCTCTGTCCCGTGCATTGTGCTGACTGCTTCTGATTTGCTGGGAAACATGACTGTCAAGGTCTCTGCTGGGAATGTGTTGTCTAGACGGAAGAGAACAGAGGGCAACGAGAAGGTGCCACTGCTACCTGGGTCATTTTCTCCAGCTCCCACTCTGCACATTGGGGTCTTGCTCCATGGTCTCTCTCCTTCCCTTGGCTGGATCTCCAAGCATGAATACTCTGGTGGAGGGTTGGATATTTTTATCAGGCACAATGAGCGAGCTGAAGACACTTGAGCGGATGTGAGCAGAAAATTGGAATCAAGAAGTCAGAAAAATAATTTGCACCTAAGTTGCTTGGTGTGTCCCACCGGCCTCGCGAGCCACACGGATGCAGAATGTTCGTAAAATTCTGAACCTTCCAGCCACGTCCCGGAACAGTAAGTGCGAGTTTCTCTCTGAGGTAAATTCATCTTGGTGAACGTGAGTCTGTGTTTTTAGGGGCCAGCAAAATAAGACAGTTGAATATAGTAGGGACTGTTTTATTCTTTATAAAAGAACCTAGCCACTATCTATCTATAAGGCTTCTATTTTGCCATTTGGATACTATTTGCTGTATATTTTATGTATTCATGACAGGTGGAAGATATATCTTAAATAATCACATTGTATGGTGGCAGCAGATGTAGATCCTGGTTTATAGAAAATACTAAATAAATGATTGTTATTATAACTATTCTCACATTGCCAACACCGATTTACTACCGAGAGGTCACAAAAACTCCCTACTTTCACCAAACTTGAGTAAAGCTCCCCTGAGTACTCTTTCTGACTAGTTCCTGACTTTGGGCCTGTTATGTCCAGTTTTAGCAAGAAGCCTGCTGAGTCAGTTTAGCAAAACACCTTCACCTTGATATCTGATCGAATATCTCATCCCTAGCCCTCCATATCCTATCATCCTGCCCTGCCTTCGGCAAGACTCGTTCGTGTTCACTACACCAGTCCACTAGCGAGAATTCTCACAGATCCAACGTGTCCTCTCAGTTGTTTTGCATTACAGACCCCACTCTGCTTCTTGGCTATAAATCTCCATTTGATTGTCTTGGATTCAGAGCTGAGTCCTATCTCTTTCCCTTACTACAAAACCCTCTTACAATTGCCCCCTTGGATAAAGTCTACCTTACTATCTTTAACAAATGTCATGAATAATTTTTATTTAGCAGAAGGCCCTATCTTGACTATGAGCACAACATAGGGAGAGGGAAGGGACAGAAGAAGCTACAGACCACGCTTGTGATGAACACATCCTGAGCCCTGAAGCAGGGTGTCCACCAGGTTGAGGACTGGCTTGGGCCATGGGACTGGTGAGGAGGTGGTCATACGGGACATTGGACCCAGAGGAAATGGGTAGTTAGCAAAGCCCTGCCCACATAAGCCCCTGTCTTGGACCTGGCACAGTGGGATGTCCAGAGGGTGAAGGGGCAGGGACTGCTGAGGGCCCAGCAGATCCGGCCAAGCAGCAGGTCCCCCACTCAGCCAGAGGCGGTCTCAAGGGAACAGGAGGGACACATGGGACATCCTTTGTCCTTGGAAGTATCCAATGGGGCTAGGTCTGTGGGAGTGTTTCCTGGGACTGGGCGGTGGTGAAACCTGCCTTGGTGGGTACATAAAAGGAAGCTTCTGCCCACAGCTTGGGAGCGGTCAAGTCCAGGTTCTAGAGCAATCTGTCCTCGTTCTTCCTGGACACTCTGCTCCCCTCTCCAGCCAGCCTGTGCATCTTGCTGCCATCCCAAACTGAGATGGACAAGTCCCTGCTCCTGCTCCTGCTGCTGGCAGTCTTCCCTTTTGAGTTCTTCCAAGGAGTGGGTGAGGTCCTGGGGTGGCTGGGCAGGGATGAGGGAGCAGTCCCAGGGTGGTGGCCTGACCTGGCTGGGAGGGAACGGGGTTAAGGATGAGGTTCTGGGGTGATCTGCCCCCCAAGGGTTTAAGGTCTCTGTCTGCTGTCCCCACCCCGACTACTCCCAGGGAAAGAGTTCAGGTCCCTTCCTAAGATCTCAGAGTGGAGTCAGTCACTCCCTTGGGGCAGATTGGGGCCAAGGGCTCTTCCCACTTTAGGGCCTTGGGGCTGGCTGGGATGGCCCTAAGCAGTAGAGCCAACGGTAGCTCGAGACTTTCTATCAAGAAGCAGCCTAGGGGCCGTAATGGAGCCAGAAGAGGTAATTAGATGGCTTTTTTTTTTTTTAAGATTTTATTTATTTATTTGAGAGAGAGAGAATGAGAGACAGAGAGCATGAGAGGGAGGAGGGTCAGAGGGAGAAGCAGACTCCCCGCCGAGCAGGGAGCCTGATGCGGGACTCGATCCCGGGACTCCAGGATCATGACCTGAGCCGAAGGCAGTCGCTTAACCAACTGAGCCACCCAGGCGCCCTAGATGGCTTATTTTGAACCAATATTTTCACAGCAGTCTTTTCACTTAAACATGTAGGTACTTTGGATGGCTTTTGGTGTTTGGCTAGGAAATCTCTGGAGACTAAAATCTACCTGCTCAACGTCAAGCCAGTGTAATCCTTATGCTCACCCATTTCCCCCAGAGACCCTGACCCAGGGTGGCTGTAGGCAGGTGCTTGGTTGTCTTCTGCACAATGCCTCCACAGCTAAGAGGAGACCCTTTACATAGTAACCTCTTTTAGATCTTTTAAAAAGATTTTATTTATTTATCTGACACAGAGAGAGAGCACAAGCAGGGAGAGCAGCAGAGGGAGAGGGAGAAGCAGGCTTCCCACTGAGCAGGGAGTCCAATGTGAGGCTCGATCCCAGGACCCTGGGATCATGATCTGAGCCGAAGACAGATGCTTAACCAACTGAGCCACCCAGGCACCCCCTCTTTTAGATTTTTATGAGCATATGAGCACAAAGCTGGTGCCAGTGGGGGGTGGGGGGTCAGCTAGGCTCCTAGGGAACAAAAATTAAAGAAAGATAATCACTTAGTGTTGTTCAGTGCAAGGTTGAAAATTTCACTTGCCTGGTCAGAACGCATGCCTTTTGTCCTTATTTCTCACTTGCTAGCATCTCTCAATCACCTGGCAGGTAACATCTTATATTTTTGCTCAAGGTTATTTTTGGTAAACTGTTTTAGTGTGATATAATTCACATACCATGCAATTCACTCATGAAGTATACATACAGTTATTTATCCTTAATCGATTTTGAGATCACTATGTGGAAGACCACTTGTCCCTAAATATCTAATGGAAGGAACCTAGTGGGAATATTTCCTGCCCCAAATTATGTGTGGGGGAAGTATTTAGAGGCATGCTGTGTCCCTAAACTCCTGGGTCCTAAGGTGTCCTAGCACACCTCAGTCTGAGTTCATTCCACCCCAGGCTCATGTCTGTTTCTCCACAGCTCCAGCCACAACGTGTATGGTCTGCAGTCTTTTTAGAAAGGGCAAATGTAAGGCAGGCAAAGGCAACTGCACCGTGGAGGAAGGCCCAGGATGCAGAACCAGGGATATATTCTATTTCAATATAAGAGGTAATGACATTGAATCAGGCTCTACTGGCTTGAGCAGGTGCCTGCCTCTGGACACCGTCAGGAAGGTGAGACTGATGGGCACCTGTCCGGAGGCCAGGCTGGGCATGGTTGGGGAAAATCCTCTTTCTCTGAGCTTCAACTATTGCTCTCTGACCCTGAGTATGAGCGTCCTTCTCTTCCAGATGGATTTCGCTACAACCACACTCAACTGGACTGCTCCAATGAGTGTAAGTCCTGGAAACTGATTCGTGGAGACCTGAAGGTTTCAAGCTTTTGCTGTAAAGATCAAGATTTCTGCAATAAATATAGAGGGAAGTCACTGTACTGGAAGCCTCGCTAACTGTTCTTCCCTTGTTGGTGGAGGTGTCCACTCCCCTGTCCCCATCCTTGGCCATCCTTGACCCTCTCTGGGCCTCTCTCCCTCCACATGTGCTCCTAAGGAGCACGCAGCATCCTCCCGTCTCCTCCCAGTTCCCCTCCTCACTTCCCTCCTGCCCACTGGCTCCTGCCCCCCAACACCAGACACTGTCCGGTCACCCTTGGTGTCATCTCGTAAATCACCAGCTCGCAAATCACCAGCTCTCCTCACCCTGCATCTCCTCCTCCTTCACAATCACTTGGCTTCTCTGGCTGACAGGCTGCCTGGTTTCTAGTCCCACAACTCAGGAGTGACTGTGATGTACCCAGACAGGGCAGGGGTTCCATTTTGCACATCAGGAGTTGGAGGGGGTCAGTGGAAAACTCAGGAAAACCTGTCCCGTTGGCAGACGGACAGAGAAGAAGGTGTCAAGGCCTGAGGCAGCAGAGATGGGCTCACCAGCTTTAGAGGCTACACACATTCTCTGAGCCTACTGGTGGCTTCTGTTGTCCAGGGAGGGGAGTAGGAGCAGGGCTGGCGAATCACGGACACGGGAGACCACGGGAATAGGAAGTGAGTGAAGGCCACAGAAGCAGGTGGGGACCCAGGACGGAGGAGCATCGCTGTTTTCTGTGACAACCGGCAGGTGATTGGCAGAGCAGGTTGAATGGAGAGATGGCACAGGAGTCACATGGCAGAGGGTTGAGGAATGAAGGGACCGTGACAGGAGGACATAGGGAGTATGGGCAGCTCTTCCAAGGAGCTTGGGAGGAACTGAGAAAGTGGGACAGTATCTTTTATAGGAACAGTGAATTTCATATGTTCTTAGGCAAGGAAAGATTTGTATCTTCTCTTTAGTGTAAAATGTTTCTGCTATTAGTATTGTAGGAATATTTGTCACCATCTTATTATCTTTTCAATGTATATTTTAAAACCTCTATCACCACTTCTATATGTATTCTTCCCACTCTTTTGACCTCTCTTTCTTTTTACCTTTTATTAAATTTCCTCTGTCCTTATCTCTTCCCTTCATTCTCTTTCCCTAATCTGCCATGATGCAAAAATGGAGACCATTATTTTGTTAAATTCCTTATTTAACATAAGCTTATAATTTTCATTCATAAATTAAAACAAAGAGGAATGTTTTGTTTCTCTTATAAACTAACAAATACAAGTTCATTCTGTGTGGTTGTTATTTAGCTAATATTTTTTGGAACTCTTAAGAATATCTTTTCAATACTGACTTTTATTTTCAGAATGTCAAATATAAATATTTTTTATGGATTTTTTTTTCCCTCCTAAAATTGAGGAGATAAAAGGTACTACCAGTTGGATCAGCCAGTGTGGAACACAACCTTGTCCTTAAACTTGAAAACATCAGGAACAACCCCATAAGCATCCACAGTCATAAAACCCAACTCAAGCACTCCAGTCTACATTAAGCTTATCTAGTTGGGTCCTGCTGTACTAAAGAGAGCTATGGATGGGTCAGGGTGAGAGAAGCCAGACCAGCAAGAGGCCTTTTTTTCTTTTAAAAGCTGCCTTATTAGCCATACTCTCATGAACAAGCTAAATCCTAACAATTGTAAAATATCTGAAAAATACAGATAAGTTAACAGAAAAATTAAAAACAGACATAATGGGCTACATTTAGTGACTTGCTTTCAAAGGATACCATATGGAAAGGGGAAAAATGCAACCTTACGGTGGCGTGGCCTGACACACAGGACTCAGGGGGTCAAGGTTAACACCCACAGTGATATGGTGGGGTGATAGCATACACCTTTGGTTGGCTGAGACAAGAACAGCACTTCACCTCTGTGGTTCTCCTGCCATTACCCTAATCTAACCGTGAGAAAAACATCAGACACACCCAAGCTGAGGAGGATCCTGCAAAATATCTGCACGCTCATCTTCAAAATGATCAACGTTACAAAAAACAAGGAAATTCTGAAATACTGTCCCAGCCCAAGGGAGATGAAGAAACATGAGGAATGAAAAAGATGAAGTATTTTGGAAGAGAAACAAGACATTAGGCAGGAAGCTAAGGAAATCTGAATACAACATGGAATTTAGTTAATAATAATGAGTCACTATTTTTTCGTGAGTTGTCACAAAAGTACCAAGATGATGTAAACTGTTAACAGCGGGGGAAATGGGGTGAGAAACTGCATATTGTCTTTGAATTTTTCACTAAGTCTAAAACTGTTCTAAAATTTTTTTTAATTATTGAAAAAAAAAAAACCCACCCAAACCAATACTTAGAAATTAATATTATAAATTTTGGGTAGATCATACAGGACTTCTCATGATGTGGATGCGTACATACCTGGCAATATATACACCTACACATATTTAAGTTTTTAAACACATGTTTTATAAGAGTAGGATCGTGCGTAGAGTATGGATGTTGAATGTCAACTGTTCTTTGGTGGCCAAGGTCAAGGCCCCAGAGGAGGCCTCAGACTCCTGATTTGTCTTAAACCAGCTTAGATCTTGCTCCAGCCTATCCTCTCAGACTCCCTCCCAGCTCACCTCCTTCAGGAGAGGGATTGGGGGCAGCCAGGAACCCTACTCTCAGTTTCCCTCTGCCTCACCCCACCAAGAACCATCAGAGTAGAGGCCTGTTTGTCCAAGGCTCTCAGGTGCCCTCAGGCAGCAGCAGGCTCCAGAGCCTGGTGCTTTAGCCTGACACTGGCCTTCATGAAGTCAGGCGGTGGTCAGCTGGCTGCAGAGTGGTTTTTGCCCTTTGTGTTCTTGAGCATGAGCAGAGAACACCCCAGTTTCCTTCCCCTGGGGTTGCTGTCCTGTGATCCTGGGGTGTGATTGGGCTGCTTTGTGAATTCCCTTTCCTGGAAACTTTCAGGAGTGACAGCCCTCCAAACTCGTGTGGTCCCTTTCTGATTCTGGAAGTGCCAGGGAAACTTGGGGAAGTGGTGTGGGAAGAGCCAGTGGGGAAAAGGGTGTTCTCAGATTCCTCCTCCTGTTTGGCTAGAGTAAGCTGGAAAGGGTTTATGACTCATTGACTGCAGGGAGATGAATGAAGAGTCAGTGTCAGGACCTCTGGAACCTTATGTTGCTTCTCCCTGGGACTGGGCTGCTCTTAGAAGACCCAGGGCAGGCCAATCCCTGCGGATAGGAGTGATAACTATGTCCTTGGGTTAGTTTTTATGTGAGTTTGTGGGAAGTTGTTTGATAAGAAAGACTAGATGCGGGGTGACTGGGTGGCTCAGTTGGTTAAGTGTCAGCCTTCAGCTCAGGTCATGATCTTGGGGTCCTGGGATCGAGCCCCATGTCGGGCTCTCCGCTCAGTGGGGAGTCTGTTTCTCCCTCTGCCTCTGCCCCTTCCCCCTGCTCATGCTCTCTCTCTCTCTCTCTCTCTCAGATAAATAAATAAAATCTTTTTAAAAAAAGAAAAAAAAGAGCAGATGGCACTGGATGCTAGGTATGGGGCTCTAAAACAGGTGTCAACACCTGGCTTCTATGTATAACCTGACTTTATTCCGTGTGGCAAATGGTTTGTCTCTCTCACTGTCCACACCTCCCCTCCTACCATCTAGTAAATTTTTAGGTGGACATAAAACTTCTCAGCTGAAGTTTATAGTTCATTGTTTTAGTTCATTGACTTAAAGCCATCTGAACACAATTTTAAGAAGTTCTCAAATGAACTAAAGAATATGGTTCTTAAATAGAGCAGTCATATTAAAAGTTTGGAAATAGTAGTGAAAGACCCTCCTTAAAATACACAAACAAAACCCAAAATAGGTTCTTATAGCTTCACATGTGTGTGAGTCTACCAAACTTCCAAGAATTATTCATCTCTATCTTTTGAAAAAGTTTCTGGGAAATAGAAGCAAAGCTAAAGCTAACCAGCCAATTTGACTCCAAATTCAGAACATTATAGTAAAAGAGAGAAAATTATAGGCCATTTCCTTATGATTATAATAATGCCAAATAAAATATTAGCTGCAAAATTAAAAAAAACAAATGGCAAAATAAGATCCAATGAAAGTAGCATTCTAAAAGGGTTTCAGGCTTCATGTAATGGCTAGAGAGATGTGAAAATCCATATAGATTTCAGAGCTGGAGGTGACAGATTTGGCAAACCTAATACATACTGCACGCACCCATGTAATAACAATCATGAGAAGATGGAGAGTGATTTTAGCAATTAAATGGGTAGAGATAAAAGGAATACTAAGGAATACCAAAGATAAAGGCTTGGGTGAGGGAGACTCCCATCATCAAGGGATGCTGGTCTGACCGATGGGAAGAGAAGCATGGGAGCAATGTCTAGACTCCAGACAGTCAAGAGTTCTAAGAAATATTGTCAGGTCCACAATGCCCAAGGACACAGAGAGGCCCAGCACTGTAAGGATGAATGTGAGTCCGTTAAATCTGGCTATCTTGTGACCACGCGTGACCTTGCCCAGAGTAGATTGGTTGACAAAGTGGAAGCATGAGTCAGATTATCACTGAGGAGTGAATAGACAGTGTGCAAGTGGAGAAAGTGAGTGTAGCCAACACTTGCAAGAAATTTGAAATAAGAATTAGAGAGTTGACTGGTGTCTGGAGAGAATGAAGGATCAGGGGCTTCTTTAAAAAATGTGACTATGGGGATGCCTGGGTGGCTCAGTCTGTTAAGTGTCTGCCTTTGTTCACTCAAGTCATGATCCCAGGCTCCTGGGATCCAGCCCTGCATTGGGCTCCCTGCTCAGTGGGGAGTCTGCTTCTCACTCTCCTTCTGCTTCTGACTCATGGTTACTCTCTCTCTCTCAAAATAAATAAAATCTATTGTAGATACCATATATGAGTAAAACCATACAGTATTTGTGCTTCTGCATCTGGTTTATTTCACATGGCATAATGTTTTCCATGTTTTTGCACATGGCTGAATAACATTCCATTGTATGCAAATATCACATTTTATTTATCCATCTGTTGATAAACATTTGAGTTGTTTCTGTATCTTGGCTATTGTGAATAACGCTGAACATAAGATAACAGGTATCTCTTTGAGATCCTGATTTCATTTCTTTCAGATAAATACCCAGAAGTTGGATTGCCGGATCATATGGTCATTTCTCCATGCTGTTTTCCATAGTGAATGTACCAGTTTGCTTTCCCACCAACAGTGTATCAGGGTTCCCTTTCCTCCACGTTTTCACCAACACTTTTTCTCAAAATAATAACCATTGTAACAGGTGTGAGGTGTTATCGCATTGTGATTTTCATTTGCATTTCCTTGATGATCAGCACATTTTCGTATACCTTTTTGCCATTTGTAGATCTGCTGGCTATTCCAGTCCTTTGCCCAGTTTTAAACTGGGTTTTTAATGTTTTTGGTATTAAGTTTCATGTGTTTCTTTCTGGCTTGCAAATATTTTCTCCCATTCCATAAGGTGCTTTTTCTTTCCTTTTTTTTTTTCTTTTTGAGATTTTATTTATTTGTCAGAAAGAGAGAGAGAGAGAGCACAAGCAGGGGGAATGGCAGATAGAGGAGAAGCAGGCTCCTCACTGAGCAAGGAGCCCGATAAAGGACTCCACCCCAGAACCCTGAGCTGAAGGCAGACGTTTAACTGACTGAGCCACCCAGGCATTCCCATAAGGTGCTTTTTCATTTTGTTGATTGTTTCCTTTGCAGTGCAGAGGCTTTTTAGTATGATATAGTCCCACATATTAATTTTTGCCTTTGTTACATGTGTTTTGGTGTCAAATCCGAAAAAATCATTGTCAAGATCAATGGCCAGGAGCTTTTCTCCTATGCTTTCTTCTAGGAGTTCCACAGTTTTAGGGCTTATGTTTAGGTCTTTAATTTATTTTGAGATGATTTTTGTGTATTTTTGTGTAAGATCGGGGTCAAATTTCATTCTTTTGCAGGTGTATGTCCAGTTTTCCCACCACTGTTTATTGAAGAAACTATCTTTTCTCTTATGTATTCTTGGCGTCCTTGTGAAAGTTTACTTGACTGCATGCGTGGATTTACTTCTAGCCGTCTCTCTGTTCCATTGGTCTATGTGTCTGTTTTTATGCCAGTGACATACTGTGTTGATTATTAGTCTAGCTTTATAATATGATTTGAAATCAGGAAAGTGATGCCTCCAGCTTTAATCTGGCTATTTAAGGTGTTCTGTGGTTCCCTATGAATTTTAGGATTGGTTTTTCTATTTCTGTGAAAAATGTCATTGGGATTTTTTAAAAAGATTATTTATTTGAGAGGGAGAGAGAGAGAAGGAGTGAGAAAGAGTGTGAGAGCATGAGCAGGGGGAGGGGCAGAAGGAGCTGGAGAAGCAGACTCCCCACTGAGCAGGGAGCCCAACATGGGGCTTGATCCCAGGACCCCGAGATCATGACCTGAGCCGAAGTCAGACACTTTAACGACTGAGCCACCCAGGCAACCCCAATATAGCCAATTCTACAATCAATTCCACATCTAGTAAAACCTTGCCTCCAAGTCCATCTTAACATTAGAAAATAGTGGAGTTAATTGTGTAATATTAAACTGTTAGATCTTTAGAAAAACATTTTCCTTAACACTTCAGTTAAACAATGTTGATTTAATTTTGATTTTGATAGGGATTACATTGAATATGTAGATTGCTTTGGGTAGTATGGACATTCTAACAGTATTAATTCTTCTAAACCACAAACATGGGATATCCTCCCATATATTTGTGTCTTATTCTATGTCTTTCATTGATGTCTTATAGTTTTCAGTGTACAGTTCTTTCACTTGTTTAAATTTATTTGCAAGTATTTTCTTGTTTGTGATGGCATTGTAAATGGGATTGTTTTCTTAATTTCTTTTTTGAATAGTTCATTGGTTGTGTGATTTCTGATTTCTATATCTTGGTTTTGTATCCCCCAACCTTACTGAATTCATTTCTTAGTTCTAATAGTATTTTTGGTGGTAACTTTGGAGGTTTTTTTACATCTAAAAACATGTTATCTGCAAACAGAGACAATTTTACTTCTTCCTTTCTAATTTGGATGCATTTTATTGATTTTTCTTGCCTAATTACTCTGGCTAGGACTTCCAATACTGTGTTAAATAGAAGTGGTGAGAATGGGAACTCTTGTCGGTTCCTGATCTTAAGGAAAATCTTTCAGCTTTCACCATTGTATATGATGCTAGCTCTGGGTTTGTCCTTTATATGGTCCTTATTATACTGAGGTACATTTCCTGTATACCTAATTTGTTGAGTTTTTATCATGAAGGGATATTAAAATTTGTCAAATGCTTTCCCTGCATTTACTGAGATGATCATATGATTTTATTTTTCATTCAGTTAATGTGGTGTATCACATTTATTGATCTACATATGTTGAACCATCACTGCATTCCAGAGATAAATCCTGCTCGATCATAGTGTATGATCCTTTTCATGTGCTGTTGAATTAAGTTTGTTAGTACTTTGTTGAAGATTTTTGCATCTATGTTCATCAGAGATGTTGACCTAGATTTTCTTTTCTTGTAGTGTCTTTATCTGTATCAGGGTAACGCTGGTTTGTAAAATGAGTTTGGAAGTACTCTCTTTTCTTAAATTTCTTGGAAGAGTTTGAGAAATATTGGCATTAATTCTTCTTTAAATGTTTGGTAGAATTCACCTGTGAAGCCATCTCATTCTGGGCTTTTCTTTTTTGGGTGGCTTTTGATTACTGTTTCAATCTCTTTATTCATTATTGGTCTGTTCAGAAATTCTATTTCTTCGTGATTCTGTCTCGGTAGGTTATATGCTCCTGGGAATTTATGCATTTGTTTTCATTTATCTAGTTTGTCAGCAAAATTGTTCATACTAGTTTCCAGTGCACCAACCTGAGGGCATGTGCAGGGTGCTGGAGGGTCCTACAGATAAGATGTCCCATGGTCTCCATGTGTGGGCCTGTTGGTGGAGCCTGCCAGCATGTTAGTAGGATCTGTGGACAGTTTTCAGGAACCAGCCCCTCCCCTTTGCCCTTCTTCTAGGTCCCCCTAGACTATTCAGCCCTGCTGATCCCCTACATGCTCTGGGTGGGGCAACATAGAGTGAGTCAGTCACTTTAACAACATCTTACAAGGCTGGGAGAAGCTGGGCACTCATTCCTATCTCACTTTTCCCTGTGGTAGAAACCATGGGCCACAGGAGTCTCTCTTGGCACCAAGATCTTCCTCCCTGGGAGAGGGGTGATGTGGGAAAAGTTAAACTGCTCTCTTTGCCCTATCCCATGTGTCAATTCTCAGATAGTGATAGGTGCTGGAAGTGAGATCTTCCCAGCAGGACAGCTCCATGGCCCATCTTCCCTGTGGCTCTACCCTCATCCCACCCAAGGGGGCAAAGGGACCATCAGTGTCCCGGGATAGGATAAGAACACTCTGACAAGGACTTCCAGCTCTGAGGAGAGTAGCACTGTGGGGAATAGGGCTGAGTGGCAAGTCCCTTTATCAAGCTGGCCCTTGAAAGCATTCCCAGTGCATGTCCATCCTTTCTATGTGTGAGGTAGTTAAGGAGTTCCGTGAATGATGCCAAAACAGATAGTGGAGGGAGGGGATTCCCTGGAGTATATGTGAGAAAGAAAGTTTACAATGATGCCATCTGAGAAATAGACACGAAGACTCAGAGTTTGATTTCCCCAGTGCTTTCTGCCCCCATGTATACCCCTCCCCACCACATATGCATTCTTCCCTGCCCCAAGCCCACCCACATCACACCAGAGATGTCCTGGCTGTCAAGCCGCAATGGGTGAAGAATGAGTGAAGAATGGCTGGAGTGCATTCGTGGTCGGTGTCGGTGGTGGAGAGGAAAGCGGTGGTGGTGGGGGATGGTCCTGGGGGGGGCGGGCAGGGCCAGCCAGACAGGAGAGATTTAGGGGCTGGGTCCAGGGG
>NW_023270493.1:0-6920 GCF_011800145.1 Mirounga leonina
ATCTGGAGCAACAGGCCTGTGGATCCCAACCTGCAGGGCCACCCCAACACGCCGGCCCCACCCACACAGTACCTGACTATTTGTGTGACACTGGTGAGAATAAATGGGGGGAGGAGCCCTGTCAAAAAATAGATTACAGCTGTCAGAAGACTTTGAAGTCAGGAAATGGTGAAACCCAAGTTATGGGTCTACTGGTCTCACGGATATGCAGACGTGGCAAACGTGTCTTCAAGCTAGAAAACACAGATCAGGGAAAACTAGAAGCACCAGCTGATGGAGAGAGCTGCCAGGGCTCCCTCCAGGTGCTCTGGTCCCATCTGTTGTGTATGAGGCTTCCGGCTGCCAGGCTGAGCAGCATTCATGCCCAGGATACTGCAGTTCTCAACTGAAGCCTCCCCAGGAAATCGGCGGGAAAACAGGAGGAGAGGAAGAAGGACAACAACTGGGGTGGGGGTGGGGTGGAGTGGGCACAGCTGGTTCTGTCACCTGGTGTCCCACAATTGTTCAATCCCAGCTCAGCCCTAACTGCACCCAGCAAATGCCTTTAGGACCAGACCTGGACGTCGAAGGAGGGGATGCCTTTCCCGATGGAACCCGGCTTGATCTTCATTCCACGGAGAGTGACACAACTTACTCCCTATTCATAAAAGAAAGAAAATGGGGTTGGCCAAAGAGTCCAGGCTGATTACAAAGCATTAAGAACCACACACAGCATCCTCACTCATCCATGTCATTCGATGCTATGCAAAGAACCCTTATGGGGAAGCTAGAAGGCCCAGATTCTAGGTGCAAGGCATGGACCCAATTCTGGTCAGCAGATATTCACCACACCTGACATAGACTGGGCCTGTGCGAGCTCCTGGGGCTACCGGGTCCACTGCGAGGGGCCAAAAAAGAAGCAAAGGGGTGAGCCCGGGGCTGTGGGCATGTAACGTGAGGTGTGGAGTACGCACTGTATGTCAGACATGTGTCCGTTTGCTAGAGGAAGGCCATGATATCATTTAACATTGACTCAGGCTGTTAAACAGTGATAGGAACCCTGTCTCAACGACTCAGAGCTGTGCTGAGAATATTCAGATTGTGTTGTCCCCTCTGCTAGGCAACTGCCCCACCCCCATTTATCCTCCTGATGAACTTTATTCCTCCTTTATGGTACTCTAAAATATCTTTCTAAAGCTAAGCTAGACCAGGATTTGAATCTTTTTTTTTTCTTTTTAAGATTTTGTGTGTTTATTTGAGAGAGAGAAAAACGAGAGACAGAGTAGGGGTGGAGGGGGAGGGGCAGGGGGAGAGGGAGAAGCAGGCTCCCCAGCTGAGCAGGGAGCCCAATGTGGGGCTCAATCCCAGGACCCTGGGACCACTACCCAAGCCAAAGGCAAATGCTTAACCGACTGAGCCACCCAAGGATTTGAATCTTGACTCCAGCTATGTGCCAATTAATCCCCCTTCATCTTCTCTGTAAAGGGGTAATTATAACACTTAGCTCTCATAGTACCTGTGAGTGTGTGGAAAACTCTTCACACAGTGCCTGGCACACCAAGTTAGCTCCATAAACAGTCACAACTAGCTATTATTCTGGCCCCAAGAAAAGTCAGTTGGGACATTCTCCTTCTGTAGTATTTTTTCCCACACTTCCATTGTAGCCAAGAGAGCATTATACTTCTTTTTTAAAAAATATTTATCCATTTATTTGAGAGAGATAGAAAGAGTGCAAGAGTGCTTGAATGGGGTTTGGGGAGCAGAGGGAGAGAGAGTCTTAAGCAGACTCCCCGCTGAGCATGGAGCCCTATGCAGGGGCTCAATCCCACGACCCATGAGATCACCACCTAAGCTGAAACCAGGAGTCGGAAACTCAACCCACTGAGCCAACCGGGAGCTCCCAATTGTCCTTATTTTTGCTTGTCTATTTCCCTCAGTGAATAACAAGCATCCTGAGAATAGAGACTGCCCCATTCATCTCTACTACCCTAGCATCTAGGGCAACACTTACTTAAAAACAAGAGTAACAGCAAGGTGAGCATGTACAAGAGGTTGGACATTGTAGCCAGAGCTTTATATACTTCCTTTTGTTTCCCTTATCACAACCCAGCGAGACTGGGTTATATTTCCATTTTGGAGACAGAGAAGCAGAGACTCTGGAAGGTTCAGTGCTATGCCAATGGTCTTGAAGCTTGTAATTGGCAAGCTGAGATTTGAACCGGGGTCTGAGTTCCTGAGAGGGAAAGCTCTTCCTCCTTTGCTATGTTGCTGCTCACAGTACAGGCATGTGGAAAATGTCCCAGAGATGAGTCAGTGGCTATGCAAATACTTTGTGAAATACAGCACCACCTGGGTATGAGGCAGTATTCTGTTGTTGCAAAGAGTTGATACAAAGGAACCTGGATCATGGGTATATTGTAGTTCTCATCCCACCCTCCTCCTTGTCCAAATATAAACTATGAACCATACAAGGACTAACCTAGAGTCTTAATATTTCTTAGGCCTGGAAGCGGACCAATTAACTGATGATTTAAAAGCATATTTTCTTTGCAAAAAAGTCAGATGAGTATGTGAATTGAGGCTAAAATAGTCATTTTGCTCCAGCTCCTGAGATGGTAGTCGTCTGTCTGTCAGTTACAGGGATAACAAGGAGGCTGGGGAAAGTGGCCCAGCAACAGAAATGACTTGAGAATTGTGTTGGAAGATACCTGCCCCTGCCCCTACTATCATTAATAACGTTTTTCTGGTTTAAGACATGCCTGATACTCTGAATGTCCTGTCACCTGGCTAGTCAGTGATGCCTTTGGGAGTCACACTGTGTGTGTGTATGTGTGTGTGTCTGTGTGTGTGTGTTGGTATATACAGAAAGTCTCTGTTCCCTCCCCCACTCTAGCTAGTGTCCCACAATCAAACCTGTGTGCTGTCCACATGAGCATCCAGAAATGAACTTCTGGGGCCAGCTCCTGGCTGCCTGTGGTTGCCACCCTAGGAAGGAATGAAGTAGGCAGGACTTGCTGATGGTGGGCTCCATGTTACTGGAGAGAACCTCCCATCCCGCCACCCCTCCTGGGCTCCCTAGAGCTAATGATCACAGGGATGGTAGCACCATGTCCTCACACCCCTTTTCAAAGTTTTGTCCAATAGTTTTCAGGACATTGGCCTCTTGACAAACTGATGAGCTGTGAATTGTCTTTGTGCAAATTGATTTGGGGCAAATTAGCCTAGAACTCTGAAGCCTCCCATTGGCTTCAGGCAATGTGTGAGCAGAGTGGGGCCTCTGCATATACATGGTTCAGCTCGTCTGCTGGGCTCAGTGGCTCAGCACATCCTGACTGATCAAGAAAGTACCATCTACCTACTGTTTCTACCTACTGTTTCTGACTGTCCGTAGACCTCGTAGAGCAGAAGACCTGTCCGTTTTCTCCACTGCTCTTGATCCTCTGGCAGCAGAGAGTGCTCCAGGGTAGGGAACCTGAGACTTAGGGGAAGGCAAAGTGACAAGAGAACTTGCAGTCAGGCCTTGGATGTTCTGCCCCAGGCCCAGAGTGTTAAGAGCTCAGAGCCTCGTCATCTGGATCATTCATGCTTCTGCTTCCTCATGTTCTTAGTTGCCTTTGGGGCAATTTGCTGGTGGTCAAAGCCAACTGGAAGTCACTCACTTCCTGTCAGTTCATGTTAACTCTTCTGGCAAGGGGTGGGTGGTGGCGGTGAGGCTAATGGGTTTGGATCAAAGGTTTGGATCAACTTTGGAAGCTGACATAAAAAGATGGCAAAGATGTATTTATCAGACCTTGTCTTCACACTCTCTGTGGCTATGAGGGGTATTTTATAAACTGTAAGGTGGTAGGGGATAAGATCCCAAGAGCATGTTAGGATGCTAACAGAACTGCATTGCCTTCTCTGAAGGGTAGGGTCATGTGAATTGAAGGGCTTTTGTATTTCTGAGCAGAGAATGCAAGTTAGAGGGTAGAAATGAATTGCCCAGGACATCAAGGAAGACTGGGATGTGTGTAGGAAAGGAGAGAAGGGTTATGGTAGCAGCCCTGAGAGAAAGAATTTCAGAGAGCCAAAAAGTTGGCTGTGAACATCTGTAGTAGGTACATTGCATGATGTAAATCCTCTTCTTCATTTTTCCCCATAAAATTTTCTGCTAATAAAAAAACAACCACAAAATAATGATGGATTCCCTGAAGGACGTGGGGAGAAGTGATTGAGGTCTGAGTACCAGGTGGCCTGGGGCTGAGCCGGGTCAGCTCTTGGGGATGAGAGAGGTAGCAGACATCTGGTTCACCTTCTCATCCTCATCACCCTGTCCTGGTACATCAGAGTCAGAGTCAGGGACAGGAGGGCTGAGGGTGTCTTCTTCATTCTTCTGCAGCTTTATCCAAAGTAGGTAAAATGGGCAGATTCTCTGATGCAGTCATTAGCTATGCTTTGGTTGTATTTTTACTGGGTTTGGACAAAGATCATTGACTGAGGAATGTTCAAAAAGTAGCTTAATATGAGCTTTGAAATACAGATGGAAACAGGATCCAAACAGCTTGAGGCTTCATGAATAAAATCAAAACTGTGTTTCAGAGTTAGCTTCATAAGGGTAGCCACAGAACACCTTAATATTTTAATTCTATATTTACGACATGTTACTCTGATTTTTGAAGTAGCCGTTTTAATCTCAGACTCTTTAAAAGATACATAAATGCCCATAAGTTTCAAAGAGCAGATTTCAGGTTAGCTGAAATTAACCTGCAAACATGGGGAAATGCAAAAATAAAACTCTACAGTAAGATAACACTATATATCCATCAGATTGACAAAAATTAAAAACTCTGACAATAACAAATATTGCCAACGTTATGGAACAATGGGAATTCTCCTCTCCTGCTAATGGGAGCATTTCAATACTTTGGAAAATCGCATGGTAAAATGTCATGTCAGTGTGAACTAGCAATTCGTCTTCCAGAAAAATGCTACAGAAATGCATGCTTATATGCACCAGCGTACATGTACAAGAATTCAATGCAGCATTAATCACTAATAGCCCCAAAATGAAAACTACCCAGTGTCCATTAATGGTAGAACAGATAAAAAACACATCATGTTTTTATACAATGGGATATTATACAGCAATGAAACTTAACTACAGCAACATGCAGCAACATAGACACATCTTAAAAACATAATACTGAAAAAAGAAGCCAAAGATTACAGAGTAATATATGATTACACACATAAAGATCAAAAGCAAGTAAAATATGATAATTTGTTTAGGGGTATTTCCTTAGGAGGTAAACTATAAGGGAAAACAAGGAAAGGAATACCATAAAAGTCAAGACAGTAAATTCCTTTAGGGAAGAAAGAGGGCCATGAAGAGATCTCTGGGGTGTGGGCAATATTCTATTTTTCTGATTCAGTGAGTGGTGACACTGGTGTTTTTCAACAATTCATTAATCTATACATTTATGTCTTATGTATTTTTCTGTATGTTTGTCCTTTCATAAGAAAAAGTTTAAAAAAGAATAAACGCACAATGATGCAAGGCTTACTGAGTGTTTCATTTGGATCTTGGAGTCCTGCTTTAATGAACTAATTATCACCACCAACAATTATCCCCCCCACACACACACACCCCTCAAAGACCACAGTTAAAAATAGACCATGGGGGGTGCCTGGGTGGCTCAGTCGTTAAGCGTCTGCCTTCGGCTCAGGTCATGATCCCAGGGTTCTGGGATCGAGCCCCGCATTGGGCTCCCTGCTCTGCGGGGAGCCTGCTTCTCCCTCTTCCACTCCCCTGCTTGTGCTCCCTCTCTCACTGTGTCTCTGTCAAATAAATAAAATCTTTAAAAAAAAAAAATAGACCATGGTACATTGGATTCCTTAAATTCCTACCCAAAGATTGTTATGACCAGCTACCACCACTTCTACTATACCTGGTAGAACTGTGCCGTAGAATCATTTGATATACAAATGGCACAGCAAAGCAGTGGGTGATGGGGTATTTGAACAACATCTAGAAAATGAGAAAAGAAGGAATTTTATTTTTATAATAAAGATTTAAAATATCAGTTAATTATTAGCATTTTAATTCTGATCTCCCCTCTAAGGAGAGCCCATTATTTATTTAATTCTTTCAATAGACCTATACTGAGCATGAATTTTGTACACGCCATGCAACAGACACTGTCGGGCGAAAGCAAGAAGAGTAAGATAACATCCCAACTGAGAGTAGGTGGTAATAGAGGAGATAAAACAGGACTCATATGGTAAGAAGGAAATTGGTAGATGTCATAAGAGAGATTGGAAGAAGGAGAACAAAGCAGAGGGAAATATTCCTTTTGAATGGATAATCCAGGGACCTCATGGAACAGGGGGCATTTAGTTGGGGTATTTAACAAATGGAATGGTGTCTACAGGCAGAGGAAGGGGGGGAGGTTCTTGCAGATAGAAGGAGTAATAGGAGTAAAGTTTCCAGAGTTGAAAAACATTTAAGTGAAGTCAAATAATATGGTTTATTTAGACAGGAGAGGAACAAGAAGTAAATTTAGGAAGATTGGGGTTAGTTGGAGCCAGATTATATAGAGTCTAAAATGTCTGGTATTCACTGTTGTTTTACTAGAGGTGGGAGTCTTTCAGTTTCAGATCAGGGTGGAGATACACTGGGAGAACAAGGAACACTAAAGAGGAGAGAATGTGGGTTTGGGGTCAGCCTGCTTGACTTCAATCCTGTTACTAATTCCTCTGCAACTCTGTTTCGTCATCTGTAAAATGAGAATATCTGTATCTTCCACACAGAACCACAGGGAGGTGTAATGGGTACTTGGGGGAAATCTGCGTCCACTTTCAGTCCTCTTTCTGAGTCCAATCAACTCTCCCTCCCTCCCTCCCTCCCTCGCCTCGCTTCCTTCCTTCCTTCCTTCCTTCCTTCCTTCCTTCCTTCCTTCCTT
>NW_023270493.1:6930-50747 GCF_011800145.1 Mirounga leonina
TCCTTCCTTCCTTCCTTCCTTCCTTCCTTCCTTCCTTCCTTCCTTCCATCCTTTTTCCAGTATAATTAACATACAGTGTTATATAGTTTCAGTTGTATAATATAGTGATTCAACAATCCTATATATGACTCAGTGCTCATTAAGGTAAGTGGACTCTTAATCTCCTTCACCAATTTCACCCACCCTCCCACTCACCTCCCCTCTGGTAGCCATCAGTTTGTTCTGTATAGTTATGAGTCTATTTTTTGATTTGTTTCTCTTTTTTTCTGTGTTTGTTTGTTTCTTAGATTCCACATGAGTAAAATCATATATTTGTCTTTCTCTGACTTATTTCGCTTAGCATTATACCTGCTAGATCCATCCAAATTGTTGCAAATGGCAAGAGTTCATTCTTTTTTTTATGGCTGAGTAATATTCCATCATATCTATGCCTATCTATCTATCTATCTATCTCACATCTTCTTTATCCATTCATCTATGAATGGATACTTGGACTGCTTTAATAATTGGCTATTGTAAATAATGCTGCAATAAACATAGGAGTGCATATATCCTTTTGAAATAGTGTTTTCATATTATTTGGGTAAATACCCAGTAGTGCAATTACTGAATCATATGGTAATTCTATTTTTAAGTTTTTGAGGAACCTCCATACTGTTTTCCATAGTGCCTGCACCAGCTTGGATTCCCACCAGACAGTGCATGAGGGTTCCTTTTTATCCACATCCTTGCCAACACTTATTGTTTCTTGTGTTGTTGAGTTTAGCCATTCTGACAGGTGTGAGATGATATCTCATTGTGGTTTTGATGTGCATTTCCCTGATGACGAATGATGTGGAGCATCTTTTCATGTGTTTCTGGGCCATCTAGATGTCTTCTTTAGAGAAATGTCTGCTCATGTCTTCTCATTTTCAATTGGATTATTTGGGGGGTTTTGTGTTGAGTTAAATGGACAGTACATCTTTAGGGAGCGCCTGGGTGGCTCAGTCATTAAGTGTCTGCCTTCGGCTCGGGTCATGATCCTGGAGTCCCGGGATCAGGTCCCACATCTGGCTCCCTGCTCAGCAGGAGGCCTGCTTCTTCCTCTCCCACTCCCCCTGCTTGCGTTCCCTCTCTCGCTGTCCCTCTCTCTGTCAAATAAATAAATAAAATCTTTAAAAAATATAAAAAATGGATAGTACATTTTTAACTTAACACTCCTTCTTTCAATCAGTATCTCTCATCTTCAATAAGAGGAACTGAAGCTAAAAATGTTATCATTAAAATCACAAAAGTAACAAATGAAAAATAAATCAAAATAATTAAATTTTCAAATGCTGGTGTGTGTGTGTGTGTGTATGTAAATTTATAGAATTAATACTTTGAAATAATTCAAGCTTAAAGCACACTGAGACTTTGGGACACCCATGTAGTGGAGGTGGTGGGGGGAAGGTGGATTCGGTGTTTTTGTTTTTGTTTTTGATTTTGTGCAGCTTTAAGCCTCAAGGACTGGCAGGATGTGTGCAGTAAACAATGATAGAGAGGCAAATATTGACATGTGGCAGGGAATAAGAAATGGAAAATGCAGTCTGATGTGCTGGAGGGATCATCAGATGGACTTGGGGGAGATAAACAAGGGGGAATTTGCATGGAGGGAGAAGACTAGACCTAAGGCATAGGTTCAAGAACCCCCTGAATGGATGCACATGCTGGTGAAATGGAAGTAGAGGAGATTGGTTAGAAGGAAGAGGAAGGGTGAGGGCAGACCCTTGGAGGACTGCAGTGTTCAGGAGTAAGCTGGGTGAAGAGGATGTGGCTGCAGCAAGTGGAGAATGTTCTATAGAGTAGTTTGATACTAAGGGAGGAAAGACAGGGTTGGTCCAGTGTGGAGCAGGGTGAAGGGAAGGTATTTTTTAGGATGGGGAACCATGAATATGTTTATGGACTAAGGGTACAGAGTTAATGAAGAGCAAGAGGTTGAAACTATGGGAGAAAAGATTTAATAAATGAAAGATTAATGAAGAGGGGCAAAGTGAGAGATTAAAAATACAGGAGAAAAGATTTAATGGATGGGAGATTAATGAGAAGGGCTCCTAAGAGAAGGACAGAGAAAAGAGCAGACTCCACAGAGGTTGTGGGGAGGGGACTGGACTTTGAGAGGTGGAGGGGCCTGTGTGCCAGCTCAGGACTAAGCACTCCACACACTTCACCTGTACCATCTCATTTATATTCCAACAATTTTGTGATGTAGTAATTATTAAAACTCCCATTTTACAGATAAAGAAACTGAGGCTCGGGGTAGCAAGTAAACCACAAATAAATGTTGAACGTGGGATAAGAAACTAGATTTGTCATTTTCCAAGGACTCTGTTTCTAAACACTTCAATAAATTGAGCAACAACAACACACACACACACACATTCACACACACACACACCAGCTACCTGACTCTGGCAGATCCAGGATACCTGAGCTTACTCTGGTGGCTTTAATTTCTTAAAATGTGTTTTCAGGGTCCCAAGTCCACAAAATCTGATCCATAGGCCTGGGGGAAGGGCTTGGAATCTGCATTTTCTTCAAGGTTTCATCCAATGTGATTTAGATACAGTGATGGATTCAGTGCTCCACACTTTGAGAAACCCAGAACCAGGGTTATATTGTGCTTATGGGACCCTCTGCTAAATAAAATATTTTTCAGCAGGGTCCAGCTTTTGAGTTTGAAACATGAGTTTCTTCTAGGAGTTTGTCAATACCAGAAGGTTAGTCTTCTTACCTGTTCAACAACCTTGGGGTCAAACTGGGGCAGATGATGGATAAGGAGTGTAGCCCCTGCTGTCCATGGTTCCAACAGGCACCCAAAGACTGCCAGAATCCAGCCTGTGTCTGAAAGGCACCAGAAGATATCAGATGTCTTCAGTTGCAGCAATTTCCTGCTAACTCCAAAATACAGTGGCCTCAGGTATGTGATTGATCATGAGAGAATGTGATCAAGGGCTGGGGACTCTGGTTTTCAGGTGGTGACCCACCCCTCATTCTCAGTGCATGTGGTTTGACTGGGGCTCCAGACACACTCCCAAACCAGGTCCCTAGAGTATGCCAAATCCTATTTTCCGGCATGTGTGCCTTTAACTGGTTCAGTTATAATTATCCTTAAGGCTGGGAATATGGGGACAAAATCTGTAGCTCTTTTCTTGGATTTGACTCTGTTACTGATATAGTCCTAGATAATGTTGGCCATTTGGGGATAACAAGAGATAATAAGCCTTTCTGAGAAGAGCATCAAAACACAGCAGAAACAGGGCTGACAGATGGAGAGATGAAAACCTAATCCAGAGACTCTCTAGCTATGTCTGAAGCCAAACCCTGGAGTGCCCTGCCTCATGATCCAATAAATTCCTGTACTCATTTTTTGGCTTAAAGAGGTTTAGATTGGGCTTTCTGTCATTTGTGATGAAGAAAGACAAAGGGAGAAAGAGGGAGACAGGAAGAGGGAGAGAGGGTGAGAGAGAGACGTAATTCTTAATATCTCATCTTGGCAAAGGACTGGAAACAATTAGACAATAGGCAATAATTGGAAGGTGGAGTGGAGAAGGTTTCTCATTTCTATACCCTACCTTACTGCTTCTGCATAACTCCTTGAGGAAACACAACCTTCCCATTAGCAGGCAATGGCTTTGAGGAACTTTACTATTAATAGGGAAGGGCAATCCACCCTCCCTCATCCCAGCTCTCTTAGGATTGTGGCTCACCCGTAAGACGTTACTAGCTAGGAGGATCTGTCTTCTCAGCTTTAGACCCACTACCCACTGAACATCTCTTCTGGGGTGTCTCTCAGGGACCTCAAACTCACTAGATCCTAATCTCTCCTGACTCCCTTGGACTAATTCTTTCTCCTCCAATGTTCTCTGTATTTTAGTGAATGTCATTACTGTCCATGAAACTGTCCAAGCCCAAAATCTGACAGTCAACTTTGACTGGCCCCTCTCTGACTGGCCCCTCTCTTATCTCCCACATCTAGCCAGTAGATCCCATCCATTTTACCTCCTAAAATCTCAAATATGTTAACTTCCTTCATGTCTCTGACACTTTCGCCAAGCCACCACCATCTTGGATTATTCTAAGACCCTCCAAATGGTCTAACTCCATTCTGATTTTTCCCAACCCATTCTCCATATTGCAACTACAGTGATCTTTTATCTTTTTTTTCTTTTTCTTTCTTTCTTTCCTTCCCTCTTTCTTTTTCTTTCTTTCTTTCTTTTTCTTTCTTTCTTTGTTCTTTCTTTCTCTTGAGAGAGAGCATGCATGTGCACAAGTGGGAAGTAGGTGGGAGGGGAGAGAGAGAGAATCTCAAGCAGGTTCCACGTTCAGCACAGAGCCCAACGTGGGGCTCGATCTCAGGACCCTGGATCATGACTGAGCAGATGCTTCACTGACTGAGCCACCCAGGCACTGCCACAGTGATCTTTTCAAAACACAAATCTGATCAGGTCTTTCCCTTGCTAAAATATGTCGCATTGCTCTAATACCTCCTCTCTCTCTCTCTCTCAAAACAAACAAACAACTCTCTAAACACTACACTAAGGCCCACAAGATCCTACAAGATCTGGGGCCCTGCTTACTTTCCCAACTCCTCCCGTCTATCCCTTACCCCACACTCTGAGCACCAGCTACCCTCGAATCTCAGTAGTTCTATAAATGCTACTTTTTATATCTTTGTGCCTTTGCTCTTGTTATTCAGACTGCACAGAAAGAACTCCCCTTCTTCCACCCCCATTCCTCCAGGGTTTTGCTATTCAGTTGTTATCACTGTATAACTTTGCATCAGCACAGATAGCCGAGGTCCACCAGAAACCTCGTGGTGCCCTCTGGTCTGGTTAATAAGTTAGGAAATATATTGAACTTGTTTTGGTCTGAATATTACTCTGGTGGAGGGGCAGAGGGGAGAAGAGGCTTAGTTTAAAATTGATTAAATGATTAACCCAAGGCTACAGCTTCAGCCTCCATGATTGTTTGTTCTAGATTAGGGACAGTGGCATGGTGTGGCTTGGTTCCAGGTATTATTTTCCCTAACAGCTCATAATTGGGTAACTCCAAGTTTCATTTGTCCATTACTAGGGAGAGGAAAGGACCTGTTGTTTCAGGTTACATTGTTAGCACATTCTGTCCTTCCCCACCAAACCCTGAGTCAACTGACAGGGACACCTCCTGTCAAGGTGTTCAAGCAGGACCTAAATATGCCTCCTTTGTCATCAGAGGCCTCTGTCAGCAAATGGTTAGGATTCCCAGCATTCTCAGATTTTCATCAGTCTGAACCAAAGAGCACAGAAGGGAGAAGCAGGATGGAGTCAATTTTGCTTAGAGCTCTTTTCTCAACCCACATGTTCACTCACACACATGCACACACCACCCCAGATGTGTGGCCCAGCCCATAACTCAGTGCCTTCTTTCCTACCTTGAAGGGAAAGAGGATCACAAGGCAAATCCATGACTGTGTTTTGCCATCTTGGGGAAGCCTGTGGTCCCACTTGTAAAGAAGATGGCCATTGGGTCCAGAGTCTTTGACTTAATACAGGTATGATCTGGGGAGGCTGATCTGCAAAGGCATTCCGTACAAAAGGGGAGAAGTCCTATTTCCTGCTTTTCCATCCCCAGAGAAGCAAAAGGAACAATATGACGCTTGGAGTCAGAAAAATGGAGGTTTCTAACACTGGAGGGGAAACCAGTTCTCCCAGTGTTAAGGATCAAATGGAGTTTGAGAGTGAGTTAGATAAGTAGTCTGACATCTCTTCATTTAAAAAGGGGGGAAATACAGTGGATTGCTTTGCATGTAACAAACACTGAAATAGCACTTCCAGGCAGTGCTCTAAGTGATTTACAAATAAGAACTCATTCAATCTTCAGACCAACCCTAAAAGGCAAGTACTGCTCTTATTGTTCCCATTCTGTGGATGAGAAAACTGAGGCTCAGAAAGGTTTTTCATAACTTGCCTGAAGACATGTACCCAGCAAGTGGTCCAGCCAGGATTCAAATTCACTCAGTTTGATCCAAAGACTATGCTCTTAATCACACTGCTAAGCTTGTTTTTTACATGAACCAACTTAATAGGAATTTCACCCCATAATCTTGGCAATGAGGGGTGGGGAAGAGGAAATGAGGATGCACATTTGCCCTGGTATAAGCTTGAGATGGAAGGTAGAATCTGTAGGGTACCCTAGTGTACCTTGATTCTTGGGGACTTCTCCTAGATTGGGAGTCTCTTGGGCTTATAAATGCAAGTTCCCTATGGTGTTTGATTGGAGAAACTGCAAATGATCCCAAGGCTGCAGGACACACTGACTCTTGCTGTGATATGATTTTGGCAATTTCAGGGAGTTTTAGAGAATATTCTTTATTTACACCATTTTCTTTTAATTGTCTGACTTTAAAATCCAGTGTAAGGCGTGACTTCAGTGTGATATTTGCCTTTTGAGGCTGAAGTAAAGGACTTTAAAAACTGAGGGGTTACTTCAAGAAAACAAACCCAGCATGGTTTGTGAGTGATATGAAAAATGCCTGAAGATCTACAGAATCAGAGTTTTGGAGGTGGAACTGGTCTTACTTACCTCCAACACTTCCCTAACCTTTCCTGCAAGGTGTCCCTAAAGTTATGCAACCTCTAAGAGATAGAAAGCGTTTGCTCCCCAAACTGCCTGACAGCCACAGCCCAATTTTTCTTATAGTCTCAAGCTTTCCCTTAAAAATTCATCCCTTAATTTTTCATTCAACCTCTTCATATATTTATTTTTTATATAAACATAATATTACAGAATCCCTACCTACAGGAAGACACAACACAACAACCCTCTGACTTTATACATCTCCTTTACACAGGGTTGATAATACTTTAGTGACAGAGGCATGGAAGTTCAATACCCTTATTTTACAGATAAAACAATTGCATCCAAGAAAGGGGAAGGGACCAGCCCAGGGTCACCTAGCAAATCAGTGCTACTGTTTTAGTTTAGTTTAGTTAGCATTCTGTGGGAAGAGAAGGTTTCTGCCATCAGACCTGGTGAGTCTCCTCCCACTGGTTGTTTGTCTACCAGCACTTGGGAGTGAATGGCCTTCTCCTGCCCTTCCTTAGAAAGAACATTCATCAGAACAGAAACTCAATCAATGATCGTTAAGTCCAGCCACCCTTGATGGCTATGGTCAGACACCAGGAGCTTTGTTTTCAGAGTAGGACACTCGGAAGCTAAAGAACCCACCTCTGAGGCAAGGGTATCTGTGGTCACGATGCCCTTGGCTTTGGACACTTGTCATCGGTAGAGAATGTCCTTGGCCTTCAACTGGATGGTTCCTGGCATGAAGATTATTCCTGGGAATGAAAAAGGAAATTTGGGGTTTCAGGCTTGGCTTATTTGCATAGAAATCCACTAGCCTCTTGCTGTGCAAAGTATGGCCCATGGACCAGCACCATCAGCACCACCTAAGACACAAAATCTCATGCCCCATCACAAACCTACTGAATCAGAATCTGCACTTTAACAAGGTCTCCAAGCGATTCCTATGCACACTGAAATTTGAAAAGCCTGCCCTCACCTCTACTACTCTAGATGGATCTGGCCAGTAGACTGGTGGATCCTACTTTACACAGGATCTGGGACTAAGCATGTAAGTAGGACGGTGTCCCTGACATCAGGATTAGCTGCATCCCTACCTCCATTTTTCTCATCTCATTTCCCCCTCTGTCAGTCCCTTGTGTCATCTTGAATCTCCTCTCCTTCACTCTGCATATCTAAATTTAACTACATTATCCTTTGAACTGCCCTGCTTTCCCTTCCATCTTCCATCACCAACAATTAGTTCAAGTCTTCATGTGCCCCTGTTGGGTTCTAATCTCTCCACCACGTGGGTTCCCATCTCTCCACCAGGTGCCTTGTCCTGAATCTTCCTACTACCCAACTTCCATATTGTTACCTGTTCACGTTCCACAGAACACTGACTTTTCCCACTCCGCTTTTCTTCTCTTCACCAGCACCTGTACCCTCTCTCTAGGAAAACACCATACTCTCCCCAACACTGAAGGCACTGCCCACACTCTACCTTTCTCTCCTGCAAATCTATTCACTATTTCAATATGGCTGTTCTTCACACAGGCTTCTCCTGACTCCTGCCTTCTGCCCATCCTTGGAATTCTCTTCATTTGCTTCTATCCCTCTTTAAATCTGCCTATACCAGAGGGCTAAGCTCATGTCTGGATTTCCCATGGGCCATCTCTTAGCTCTACAGATGACATGGCTTCTCTATACTCTCTCTGCCATTGCTGTTAATTCTTCATTCCACATGATCTTGATGGATTAATCTAGTATTTTATTGGTGAGAGACTATATGAACATGCGTTATAAAGCAAATCAAAAGAGAATCCATGAGTCCCACACCAACTCTAAATTATATAAAAAGATAGGCAAGTAAACAGGAAAGGGAAATAGCCACAGAATGCTAACTAATAAATGTAGAAAGAATAATATGTAGAAAATTTTCATATAAAATGACCATAATATTATTCAATTCAATCAAGAATCATTAATGGATTCTCAAGTCATAGGGTGAAAGACAACTGGAGAACAGGATATTCACACAGTCTCATAAGTATTACTTACTAACTATAAAGGGACAAGATGCCTTGCAAAGGTGTTTGTAAATATCACTGATGATAGGACAAACCAACTTGATGTATCCCCTGATGTAAAGCACTGAGATAGGCAAATTGTTCTTTTAGTACTCCTACTAAAAATGTTTAACTGAATGTAATCCTGAGGAAAGAGTCAGAAACACAAATTTTGTGGGATCTTCTGCAAAACAAGTGGCTTAGACATTTTCAAAATATGGTCATACAGAAAAGTCCAGATTGAAGGAGATTGAGGAGATGTGAAACTTAATGCAATGCATGATCCTCTATTGGATTTTGGATTCAAACAAAAAAATTAAAGAATTTTGTCTATAGATGTATCAGTGTTAGATGTCTCGTGTGACAACTCTGTTGTGGTTAGGTCAGGAGAATATCCTGGATCATAGCAGATGCCTACTCCGGTGTTTATGGGTGTTTATCTGGTGTTTATGGATGTCACAATGTCTGCAACTGATACTTAAATGACTCAGTGTGGGAGGAGTGCAAAATGTTAACAATGGATGGATCTTTATTTTTTTTCTTTTTTTTTTTAAATTTAAATTCAATTAATTAACATATAGTGTATTATTAGTTTCAGAGGTAGAGTTCAGTGATTCATCAGTCTTATATAACACCCAGCGCTCATTACCTGATGGATCTTTGAAAAAAAGAATGAGACTATGCAGGAGAAAGTGTGTGTGTGGATGATTTAGAGAGTTGTGACGCTGTGTTTGAGGGTGTGTAAGTATGAAAGAGAGAGTGAGTGAGAAGGAGTAAAAGAATATTTGAGGGAGTCTGAGAAAGACAAAGACTGTGCAGAATATGAAAAAAGATAGGGGAATATTAATATTTCAGGACCAATTCGCTCTGGGCCAGACCTAAAGTCTGTTGGGGTCTCTTTCAGTCACTGACCTGCTCGGATGCAGCCTATGGCCACCAGCCACCACTCAGGCACTCAAGGCAGAATCAAGGCTAGACGGTCTCCCTGCTGCAGGCCACAGGTCTGGGTGAAGACATTGGCTGCATGGCGGGATAGGTCTGTCAACTCTCTGAAACTCCACTTCAGTTCATCCCCTTGGTTATTCACCCACCACAGGGCTGGGTTTGGACCGCTCTTGCCCTCCTGGTCAAGATCATACACCATGTGTTACTTCCTACTTCAAAGGAAAAGGGCACTTATTTGGCCAATCTACTACCAAAGACACATTCCAGTGAAAATGTAGCTCAAGGACTGAGATCCCATTTTAAGGCATTTATAGAACCAAGAAAAGTTGGGGATAGGGTGTGATCCAGTGAACTTCTTCTGGTCTACTGTCACCACCTCCTCTAGAGTCACATAAAACCATGAATAGCCTTCATGTCACCTATTAAAGCCTTAAAATTTCATTCTCCCATGTGTCTGTCTTAGTTCCATATGGACAGTAGGTTCTCCTCTGTGCCTCAGTTTTCTCATCTATGAAATGGGTACAATACTACCTAGAAGGCAGTAAAGTTTAAATTAGTTATTTAAACAGGTAAAGTGTATATGACAGTGCCTGGCACATCGTAGGTGCTCAATAAAATTACTATCATTAGTATTACAACAGAACAAGAGACTAATCTAATTCCTGAATATTTGGGGGAGTTTATATTTAAAATTAAGATACCTCTAGAGGTGAAATAAGCAAGAAGACAGACCTGGAAGCTCCCAAGTAACCCTTGTTCCCTCACAGAAACATCAGGTAATCAACAGACTAAAATAGCTTTGTAGGAACTCTAGAAATAGTCAAGGATCTATGGCAACCAACAAATGTCCAAACGATAAAAATTCATATTCAAAATGGTAAGAAATTTCATGTTGTTTTTGTTTACCTTTGCCCCATCCCCTCTCTGGTGTTGTGAAGTATGATCGGGGGAAGCCACCCGATTTCCAGCCCCTCCCTTGGGACAGAAGAAAAGACTGGAATTTGTTTCAACATTCTGGCTTGTCAGGACTGGTTTCTGCCTCATCTGACTTGGGAGCTCAGATAGGAACGGTGACCCAGTTTGAATAGCAGTTGGAGGTGTCTGAAAGCAGTGGCAGATGCCACAATGAGTGGAAACTGTAGACCGTGGCCACCTCAGAGAAAGGGGGGACAGGGCGGACTACAGACAGAGGAAGGCAATAGAACATCTAGGGCCCCAAGAAGAAGCACGTATGAGACTTTTAAGGAAATTAAAACATGAAATGTAGCAATGTATTTGGTAAAATTGAGAAAAAAGCACATGCATAGGCCTAGGAAAGACAAACGCCCGAGACCTTAAGTTTTCATATGGTTAGATTACTGAAGGCCTTTCTCTGCAAAGAGCCAGCTGCAAAGACAGAGACTGGCTGCTTTTTTCAAATATCCAATTTTCAACAACCAGATCACAAGGCCATGTTGCCCATTTGAAGGAATAAAACAAATCTCCAGAAACTGACCCTAAAGAGACACAGGTTTCAGTTATTAGACAGAGACTTTAAAATGATTGTCTTAAACCTGCTGAAAGAGCTAAAGGAAAATGACAAAGAACTAAAGCAAATCAGAAAAACAATATATGAACAAAATAAGAACCAAACAGAAATTCAGGATCTGAAAAATACAATAACTGAATTGAAAACTTTACCAGATGGATTCAACAACAGACTCAGTCAGACAGAAGAAAGAATCAGTGAACTTGAACACAAGTCATGTTAAATTATGGAGTTTGAGGGGCAAAAAGGATAAAAACAATGAAGAGAAGTGTATAGAGCCCAAGGGACATAGTATATAAACAATGAGAGCAATATACACATTATGGGAGTCCTAGAAGAAGAAGAGAGAGAGAGAAAGGAGCGACGAGCTTATTTGAAGAAATAATGGCTGAGGAAAGGCAAAACCATATTTGCATTAAATACAGGTTTATATAGTAGTATTCATTCATTCATCCATCCATTCATTCATTCATTCAGTATATGGATATACAAATACAAAAGGCTCAATGAACTCCAAATAAGAAAGCCCAAAGAGACCCACACAGAGACACACTGTAATCAAACTACAAAAGCCAAAGACAGAAAGCAGCAAGAGAAAAGTGACTCATCATGTATAAATCTTTAATGAGATTATTAGTGGGTAGCAGACCAGAAGACAGTGGGATTATATATTTAAAGTGATGGGGGAAAACCTGTCAATCAAGAAATTCTATATTCAGCAAAACTGTCCTTCAAAAATGAGGGAAAAATTAGGTCAGATAAACAAAAATTGAGGGAATTCCTTATCAAAAATTGATGGCCTATAAGTTCATTTCTCTATAAGAAATGCTAAAAGGAAGGGCACCTGGGTGGCTCAGGGGTTAAGTGTCTGACTTTGGCTCAGGTCATGATCTCAGAGTTCTGGGATCAGCCTGCATTGGGCTCCTCAATCAGTGAGGAGTCTGCTTATCCCTCTCCCTCTGCCCCTCAACCTGCTCGTGCTCTCTCTCTCATAAATTAAAAAAAAAAAAAAAAAAGAAAAGAAATGTTAAAAGGAGTCCAAGTTGAAATAAAAGGACGTCACACAGTAACTTGAATACAAAAATATAAAGTTCTTTGATAAATACATGGACAAATATAAAAACCAATATTATTGTAATTTTGGTTTGAGACTCCAGCTGTTACTGTTTTGCAGTATTTAAAAGACAAAAGCATAGAAAATAATTATAGTTCTATGTTAACTTAATATATAAGTATGTGATTTGTGACATCAATAACACAACATGGGGAGCTAAGAGGGAGCTGGAAAAGATTAGGGGTTTTGTATGCAAATGAAGTTGTTATTAGTTTAAAATAGATTGTTATAACTTTAAGATGTTATATGTAATCCCTATGGTAACCACAGAAATTATCTACAGAATATACACAAAGGGAAGTGAGAAGGGAATCAAAACATATCATTACCAAAAAATCAACTAAAGACAAAGAAAGGCAGTAAGAGAGGAAATGAGAGACCAAAAGCTATGACATCAAAAAAATAATTAACAATATGGTAATAGTAAGTCTTTACTTGTCAGTAATTACTTTAAATGTAAGTGCACTAAATTCCCAAAACTAAACTAAAATCCCCAAAAGACATAAATTGACAGAATGAATTAAAAAAAGAAAACAGAATCCAACTATATACTATCTACAAAACTGTTATTTCTAAATGATGGAATATGATAAAACCATCCAAACACTTTCAGAAATTGTTTTGGAATAAAAATTTCACAGTACAATATTAATTTTAAAAAGCAATACTACATTATAATCCAAATGTATACAGTAGTATCCATTCATTCATTCAATATATATTTACTAAATTCTCATTATCTGTTAGGCACTGTTCTTAGACCAAAGGATACAATGGTGAACAAGACATACGTATACACACATATGTACATGGTTTTAAATATTTTTTTAAAGATTTTATTTATTTATTTAAGAGAGAGAGCAGAGAGGGAGAGGGAGAAGCAGACTCCCGCTAAGCAGGGAGCCCGATATGGGACTCGATCCCAGGACCCTGAGATCATGACCTGAGCTGAAGGCAGACACTTAACCAACTGAGCCACCCAGACACCCTGGTTTTAAATATTTACAGCCAATTATCACTTTTTGTTTAAGTAAAATTTCTTATTTTCCCTCAGTTTTCTATAATGAGCATGCTTTTTAAAAAGATTTTATTTTTTTAATTAATTTCCAAAGCATGTCCAGAGTAAAAGTGCAGGCAATGCAGAATCTTATGAACAGAAAAATTTCTTATAAATAGAAAAATGCCTTCAAGTGTCCCATCACATTTTCACTACTTGAAGGTCAACACTGATAATTATCTGGTGTATATTCTTCCAGCAATTTTTTTCCACATATGTGCAAACCTGATCCCACCATATTTGCCCCATATGATTGGAACAAAAGAGTGTACCTCACCTGAGATAAGGTAAGGTTAATATATATGTATATTCACATGTAAGTATTCATATTTATGAAAAAAAACAGTGTTATGAACAATTCTTGCCCAACAGATTACAGAATATTTAGCAAGTGTAATGACTAGTTATGTACATTACATGAGGGGAGCAGAGTATGTAATATTATTGTAGGAGTTTTAAAAATGATGGAAAAGCTGGTAGAAAACATTTGTTGCTCAGAACTCAGGCAGTATTTTAGACGCTAACTCTTACAACTTGAAGAAGATATTGCTTACACGGTGATGGATTTTTGTGTTAAGGATTAATCTGATAATGTGATACTCACATAAAGCTGTTTTCCAAGAAGATAGAAACACCCTCTAACCTTGGAGTTGAAATTTAAGTTTTATGTGGTAATGTTTGAAGCCAAAGGAAATTGTGAAATAGTTTCAAAAGATAAAATGCTTAGTATTTAACTTAGCAATAAAAAAGATGAACAACAAATACACAGCGATAAATCTCAAAAACAATAATGTTGAATCAAAGAAATCAGACACAAAAGGGTGCATCTTGTATTATTCCATTTCTATGAAACCCTAGGAAAGAGAAATATAATCTCCAGTAGCAGCTGATCAGTGGTTGCCTGGGGCTCAGAGCCGGTGGGGTAGGGACTGACTAGGAAAGAACAAAAGGAAACTTCTGGGGTGACAGAAATGTTCTAAAACTCCAAGTTTACACTAAAAAGGTGTGCATTTCATTCCATGTAAATTATACATCAACATAGTTGATTTAAATAAACAAAAACCTACATAGCTACTCCTTGCTAATCTCTAACTAAAATATACTTTGAAGAAGGAAAATTGGAAAGGTAGATCAATTACTTTCAGTATTCAAAAATGACATGATTCTTTTGGAATATCAAACACGTGAGAGGGGCACCTGGGTGGCTCAGTTGGTTAAGTGTCTACCTTCAGCTCAGGTCATGATCTCAGGGTCTTGGGATGGAGCTCCATGTAGGGCTCCCTGCTCAGCAGGGAGTCTGCTTCTCCCTCTCCCTCTGCTCCTCCCTGCTGCTCATGCTCTTGTCTCTCTCAAATAAATAAATAAAATCTTTAAGAAAAACACACACACACACAAAACAAACATGTAAGAGTTTATGGCCTATAGAAAAAATTGCCTCAGTCTTATTTACAATGAAATATAAGTTGAAATTCAATGTTTTCTATAAAGTAATGATGGAATATGGTGATATTGATAGACTAATAGAATTTATATATGATAGATATATATGATAGACTAATAGAATTTATATCCTAATTGACATAGATAGAACATTTTGCCTAATAATGATATAATTCACATTCTTTTCCATTGCATTTGGAACATTTACCAACCTCAAAAAATCTCAAAAGTTTAAAATAGAGTATGTTTTCTGACCACAGTGGAATTAAGCTAGGAATCATTAACAACAAGGAAATGAGAAACCCACCCCCAAGTATGTGGAAACTAACAATATGTTTCAACATAATCTATCAGTCAGAGAAGGATCATAAGGCAAATAGAAAATATTTTCAACTGAGTGATAATAAAATATGACATATCAAAATTTGTACAATGCACCTAAAAGGAATGCTTAGTGGAAATTTGTACTTTTAAATGCATACATTAGAAAAGAAGGCAGGCCCCAAAGCTTCCCTATCAAGAAGCTGAAAAAAGAAATCAAAGGAAATCAAATCAAAGGAAAGTAGGAGGAAGGAAATAATAAAGATAAGAGTGTGCATCAGTGGAATGGAAAACAAATAACACAACTGAGAATCAGTGAAGCCAAAGCTGGTTTTGAAAAGATAAATAAAATTGATAAACTGCTAGGAAGACTTTTCAAGGGAAAAAAGAGAATAAAGATATTAACAATATTAGAAATGAAAAAGTGTAAGCAATTACAATTCTTTTTTTTAAAAGATTTTATTTATTTGTTTGTCAGAGAGAGAGGGAGAGAGAGAGCCAGAGAGTGCAAAAGCAGAGGGAGCGGCCAGCAGAGGGGAGAAGCAGGCATCCCCCTGAGCAAGGAGCTGATCTGGGACTCATCCCAGGGATCCTAGGACCCTGGGGGATCATGTCCTGAGCCAAAGGCAGATGCTTAACCAACTGAGCCACCCAGGCGTCCTTGCAATTACAATTCTTACAGACATTAAAATAGCAACAAGAGGAAAAATATGAATAATTTTATGCCAATAAATTTGACAACTAGTATGAAATGAACAAATTGCTAAAAAAAAAAAAAAAAAAAATTCAGCTCGCCAAAACTGATAGAATCAAAATCTTAATAACCTTGTATCTATTAAAGAAGTTAAATCCATTCTAAAAGCTTTCCTGCAATGAAAACTCCAGATTTTATGTCTAAAAGTTTTGGTGTGCATACTAAGTGTATTAAGAGTTTGACTTGAAAAACGGATGCTTTTAAATAAGTTGAGATAGGGCGCCTGGGTGGCTCAGTTCGTTGGGTGACTGCCTTCGGCTCAGGTCATGATCCTGGAGTCCTGGGATCGAGTCCCGCATCGGGCTCCCTGCTCGGCGGGGAGTTTGCTTCTCCCTCTGACCCTAACCCCTCTCATGTGCTCTCTCTCATTCTCTCTCTCTCAAATAAATAAATAAATTCTTTAAAAAAAAAAATAAGTTGAGATAATCTTGTTTTTCTACCAGCAGTGCCAAACTCAGAGGCTACAGGGCCTGGGCAAGTAACATAAATGAGAGAAGCCTGGCCACGTCCCTCTGGGATAAACTGGAGAGCCAAGTGTCTCTCAACGGGGAGCAGCCATTCAGCTCTACCAGATGATTGTTGCAATATAGGAATGAATGTTTAGTATTATGAGATGTGCCTTTACAAAAGAAACCCCAAAGCCCGATTCTGGTTCCTGTACTCTGTTGCTTTCTCTGCATGAGGGCTCCTTGGGCCAAAGCCTTCCCTCTTCGCATCTACGTATTTACAACACATCCATGAGAAAGTTAACAGCCCATTGCTAAAATACAACCAAGTTATGGCCAGACACCAACATTGCTTATCTTGTGCTGGCTGTGCAGGGAGCTGATGCATTCAAATTCATTCAACAAATAGTTAAATGTGCCAGGTTTGTTCTACACGCTGGGGATACAACAGTTAAAAAACAGTAAAAATTCCACTCGCTCATCGAACTTACATTCTAGTGACGCTGAACCTACTCGTGTATCAGAGTTACAAAACATATAGACTTTTTGTGAATACCATGGAGGATTCCTTTATGGGATGCTGGGATAAAAGTCTAATAGTTTTAAAAGCACATGAGGGCCCTTTTAAACTGTACAGGTTCTAGGAATGTTGCTAAATTCTTGTGTAAAATTACAGAATTACGGGCGCCTGGGTGGCTCAGTCAGTTAAGCGTCTACCTTGGACTCAGATCATGATCTCCGGGTCCTGGGATCGAGTCCTGAGTCCTGCTCAGCAGGGAGTCTGCTTCTCCCTCTCCCTCTGCCACTCCCGCCACCCTGCTTGTGCTCTTGCTCTCTCTCTTTCTAATGAAAAAAAAAAAAAATTCTTTAAAAATTACAGAATTCAATTTAGGAGCAACAAAAAACAGAGTCACTGACTCAGAGAAATCTAGGCAGAACTGTTGAAAAGTAAGGAGCTTGGAATGTTTGGCAGTTCATAAATTAATTTCTTTGGGGAAATATTATGGGACAAAGAGCCAGGCGATATGGGGTAATGTCATTCATCTGTTTGTGGATGTTTTTTCAGCTGTGTGGCTAATATCTATTTGACTCTATTTATTGAGCAATGTTTAATATTAAGGTGCATCAAGGGTGGTAGGAAGAATTTGTTTCTTTTATGATTTTTGTCAAAACAAACAAAATGTAACTCCACTAACACTATATTCACCTCTCCTAAGACATGAAGCGGGGAATCACTGTCTAAAGAGAAAAACTGAAGAGTTGTACATTTTGTTCACTATCCTATCCCCATTATCTAGAATAGTAATTGGCACATGGTAGGGGCTCACTAAGTCTTAGCTGAATGAATGAATGAATGGATGAATGAATGAATTTGGACAGAATGTGACCTCTTGTGAACAGATTTGGGAGGCTGCTCCAGGAATCAATTAAAGTTGTGTGTACTATCTTAGGAGCCTAGAGTAACAAAGGATTTAATTTCCAAGAATAGTCAGGGGTTATAAATTGGTGGTCTGTATTCCATGCTTGGACATATGTTGTTTGGCTTACCAGGTACTCTCTTTTGTCTTATAACAAATTCTTTGCCAACACACACATACACACACACACACACTCAGAAGATTTCGCAAAAAAATGTTGGATTTCTAACATATTTTACAAGTAAAATACGTTGAAATGTGAGTTAAAATAAATAAATCTATTCTGGTTTTGGTTGTGTTGTTGTTTGGGCCATGGATCACTTCTTGCGTGATACCTGTTAAGTTGTAAGGGAGGTCCAGGAAGCCAGAGTGGACTGCAGTGGGCCCTCTGAAAGGTCTTTCATAGAAACAATGTCAAGACCTATGGGGCTTGTTAGGCAGGTTTCAAAATTTTTATTCCACCAGTGTTTATTGAAGGACAGCTACAGCTAGGTGACAGGCGCCATGCATCACTAGAGAGACACTGATCATGATCAAGGAAATTGGAAAAGTGAAAACAGACAGATGAGAAGTGTTGTGAGAATAAATATTAAGGGGATAAGGATCCTGGGGGGGGTGGGGAGAATTTGGAGACATGGAGAAATTGGCAAGGATTGACAATGAAGATAGAAAACCCAACAAAGATGAAGCATCCCTGGGGTCTATTTACTTGGTGGTTATCTCTATAAGGACTATATAAAGATAAATCAGGAGAAAAGTGATGGTATCACTTCTTCCTCTCTACCTCCTCCCTCTCCAGCCTGTCTCATGGTTCAAAAGTTCTTAACTAGATTACTGGTCAGCACAGTGACAAAAGTCATTTTAGAGTCTGAAGGCAGAGATGTTTGGCATCATCAGATCGTGAGACCAGGTTAAATAAAGTATTATAGACTTAGCCTGGATCCAAATTCTGTTCCTTCATTTATTGGGTATGTGGTGGTTTCTGAGTGTTATTTAAACCCTTGGAACCTCGGTTTTCTTGTCTGGAAAATGGGGATGATGAGAGTGCCCATCTAATCATAGTATGAAATGCAAAGTGCCTGACATGGCATATAAAAAATGCTTTCCCTAATTGAGCCCTCTATTTTACTTGGTGTTACTATGGAAATTCAGAGAAAGGAAAAAGAAGGAGGTGGGGAGGAAGCCCCCATGGTAGTTGAATACTAACATATAAATGCAGGTTCATGGGAAATTTAAAATTATATGAACTTCCTCTTTTTTGGTAAAAATATATCATTTTACTATTTATGACCTCCGGCCATATGTTACAAGTGTAGGTTAAACATTTCTCTACCCTTCTCTTTGTTAAAAAATTTTATTTTATTTTATTTCAATTCAATTAATTAACATGTTAACTTTCGGACTCCATCTTATATTAACTCTCTGATCTGTCTCTTGGGGAAAGACAAACCGAGCACTTGGGTTTTTATGCAGAGACGTGTAACCTCTAGACTTTCTTCTCTGGACAGACCCTAAAGCCATGCTCAAGTAGGCAGTTGATAGGGAGGAATCCAGTTGCACTTGACATCCTCACAGAACGACAGATGACATGAGTTGCTATAGATGCCAGATGCTCATGTGTACAATCAGGTGATCTGTCCTTTCCCTATGAGAGTAGCCTGAAGTTAAGCCGAAGTTTGATGAGACAAATGCCAGTTAGGCTCATAGTCTCATTAGGTGAAGGTAAGAATTCAGACTAACATCAACTTGTTGACCTTGTGAACAGAAACTTTGCACTTGGTCACAATTATGTGATATTTTCACCCACCATCTTGTTTGTTTCTTAAATGAGATTATCCCCATTTCACAGATAAGACCACTGAGGCTCAGAGAAGTGAGAAAGTGGCCAGGCTGAGAATTGAACCCCCAAACATGAGCTTTTCCCACAACAATGGTAAGCTGATACAGAAGCCTTTCCTGGTTATGTGCCCCTCAGCCTACTGGGAGCATGATGAGGCCAGTGAGGCCATTCCTGTCCTCACCTCCCATCATGGGTGGCTCCTTACCTTCTCCATTTGAGTCCAGTAGTCTAGGACATCACTTGCAAAGTTAAATTCCTCGGGTACACTGTAGTCATTCCATCTCGGGGCTCCAACCCCTGATAAAGGCTGGCAGCGAAGGTACCCAGGGGCAGGGTGAAAGCCACGGTAGGGTTTGCAGATGCCCCAGAGGACCCAGAAATTCATCAGCCACTCCACGGTGGGCAGTCCTCAGGAAGCCGGCACAGAATTTTCACGTCACTACCTGCCTTGGGAAGAGATGACTGGTCATGGAACGGTAATTTCCTCCACAAAAGGAAGCCAATAGCTTTGTTAGAGTAATAGCTTTGTTTCAGCTCACCAGAATTTGAAAGGCACAAGGCCCGTCCGCATCTCTACCCCCTCTCTTGTTAATATCCTGTCCTGGGTTCTGTGAGCTAACAATCTTTCCCGCCTGAAATTGGGTTTCTGTCCCTTGAGACTATCAGGATACTGACAAATATACATCACCATACTCAGGACAGACCAGACTGATATCACAACACCTTCCCTAGGGGGTCTTTCCCAGGACAACATTCCAGGCAGCTATTTCCAACCCATCAGAGCTGACCCATGAAATGAAACTTGGTTTGCCACTCCAGATCCCAACAAAGACCCCTTTTACATGGGAGAAGAAACTTCATTTATTATTATTGAAGTCTGATTGTGAAAATTGGCTTAAGCTAGAAGGATCTTTCCATGAGAATGTTGACTGAAGAAAACCACTCCACAAACGGCTTTGAGATCCAATCACTTTACCACCAAAACCAATAAAGCCTCCTCCCCCTTGGTTGCAGCCATCACATAATACTGCTTGACAACAGACCACAGAATAGATCAATAAAACCTGACTCAGTTTATTTTCAGCCAGTGTAGACCAATAATAACCTAACCCCAATTTTGATGCTGCCCCCAGAACCCTACTTCACATTCCTAGAAGGGGAAGGGACTGCTAAATATGCAATTGAGTTACTGTCTGCAGAAAAGAGGATGGATATATGAAAAGTTCATCCCTTAGAGTCTGCTTGTCAGCACAGAACCTTGGGCCACATGACTTAAAGTAATGTCTCCTTTTTAGTGCCTATCAATCAACTGTACCATCTCGTGTTTCACCAGAGCATTTTTGAGCAAGAAAGAGACACTAAGATCTCAGCTGGCCCAGATCTGGCCCTCAGACATATTCCTGTTGGCTCTCGGTCTTTGGAGGAAAAATTTAAATTGTCAACATTTAAACCTTGGGAAATTTCATTTAAAAGTCTTGATGGTCTCTCCTGCAAACGCAGAAAGTCTGGCAATACTGGGCCTTTATTTCAAACTGGCACAAATGGCTGGAGCTGAGAATTGTATGCTTCATTGAAAAGGAATGTTCTCCAATTTCACATGGTTACCCACCACTCCTTATTTTGTCATGCCTACTAGTTTCTCCACTTACTGTACCTGTCAAGCCTCTGGGCATTTGAGCTTAAAATATTTGATTTAGACCAACATTCCGAAAGGGGATTTCTCTAAGGTTTCAAGGCAAGTTTAGTCATAGAGCTGGTTCTAAAAGTCTGCCTTCCCTGTTCTTTTGTCTAACACATACCTCCCACCACAAGCATGAACTGATTCAGAGCAGGAATACAAGACTCACTTGCTATTGTAAGGCACAGGTAAATAAATGACCTCAGGATCTTCTTTAAAAGACCAAGGTCAGTGCAAACAACCCCTGAATAAGCGGCTAACGACAAAAACCAAAGGGAGAGAAATAATGAGGAAATTAATTAGTCCTTTATTATGGGTTAATTTGCATCCCCTCAAAATTCATCTGTTGAAGTCCTAACCCCCAGTACTTCAGAATGTGACTGTATTTGGAGATAGAATCTTTGCAGAGGTGATTAAGTTAAAATGAAGTCATTAGATGGACCCTAATCCAATATAACCCGTGTCCTTATGAGAAGAAGAGATTAGGGCACAGACACATAGGGGGGAAATGACATGTGAACATGAAAATAGCTATCCACAAGCCAAGGAGTGAAGCCTCAGGAGAAACCAGCCCTGCAGATAGCTTGATCTCAGCCTTCTGGCCTTCAGGACTATGAGAAAATAAATTTCTGTTCTTTGAGCCCCCACCCCAGTCTGTGCTACTTTGTTATGGCAGCCCTAGCAAACTAATAACACCTCTTTTAACCAAATAAAACAACTTTGGTATCATCTTACCAATGTGTTTGCAATTCTAACTTCATCTTCACCACATAAGAGGACCAAATACAGTGCCCAGCTGAGGACTGTGGTAGCCAGAGTGTGCCTTTAACAGTGAAACATCATAGCTTCAAATTCCAGCCCCTTTCCCCACCACCTATGTAAATGGACAATTTTCTTAACCTCTGTCTAAAACATGGAAATACCGGCAGCCCCTATTTCCTAAAGTTGTGGTGATGAATGAATGACATCCCTCATAAAGCATTTAGGCACAGACTCAGTACAGATGAGTGTTCCAGAAATGGGAGCTATTATTAGTTACCGCTCCCTCTGGGGAAACTCTCGCTTGCTTAATCTTTGGAATTCGAGTGTAAAGAGAAGGAACAGGAAAAAATTAAAGAACAATCTTTCGAATTGCCTTATTTGTTTAAAAGATTATTTATTTATTTCAGAGAGAGAGAATGTGAGTGGGGGGAGGGGCAGGGGGAGAAGGAGAGAAATCCTCAAGCAGATTCCCTGATAAGCATGCTTCATCCCAGGACCCTGAGATCATGATCTGAGCTGAAATCAAGAGTCGGACACCCAGGGCGCCTGGGTGGCTCAGTTGGTTAAGTGACTGCCTTCGGCTCAGGTCATGATCTCAAGGTCCTGGGATCGAGCCCTGCATCAGGATCCCAGCTCAGCGGGAAGCCTGCTTCTCCCTCTCCCACTCCCCCTGCTTGTGTTCCCTCTCTCGCTGTCTCTTTCACATCAAATAAATAAATAAAATCTTTAAAAAAAAAAAAAAAAGAGTCAGACACCCAACCCTGACTGAGCCACCCAGGCGCCCCTAGAGTGCTTTAAAGTGCATTCTGAGGTCATTTGGCATTGTGCCTTTGAGAGGTGGCTAGGCTCAGCATTATTTGCCCAGGTACACAGTGCCTTGAAGAGTTCCTGCAACAGAGCTCTAATTTCACAAGTCTTTGGACTGAAAAAGCTAAGTATTTCATGAGGCAACATACTTAGTGTGGTAAAGGGGATCCTGGAGTTACATAGCCAGGTTTGGTTCTGCAGCCTACAGTCTGAGTGATCTTGGCCACTGTTTGTCTCTGAACCTGAAGACACACTAGTAAATCTACCACCTGACTTCCCTCAGGATTAGTGAGTTAATCTGTATAAATTACATTGCCAGCTAGTGTGTCTAATATACAATAAGGACTCAATAAATATTGAAATGCTCTCTAACTCCCGGCAAATTCTGAAGCCAAACCCCCCGAGTTAGATACTTAAAAAAAAATTTTTTTTTTTAAATTAAAGGCATTCACTTTATATAATATGAACCAACTTCTGCAGAGTGGAATTTTGTTTCAAGTGTTCATTTTCTGGGTCTTCCTACTCTCCTCTGTACCCTCCTGCATAGTCCACCACACTCAGAGCCGCCTAACATTAACCAGATCACCCTCTATATGCCAGCCACTGTGCTAGGCATATCACACAGATATTCTCATTCATCCTTCTCATTCAATATTGCCAACCTCATTTTGCATTAAGGAAACAAAGTGTCAAAGAAGTTAAGAGCCTTGCCCAAAGTCAACCAACCGATAAGCAACATTGTCAGAACCTGACATTAGGCCTTTGGATTTTTATTTTTTTTAAGATTTTTATTTGTTTATTTAACAGAGATAGAGAGAGAGCACAAGTAGGCAGAGCAGCAGACAGAGGGAGAGGGAGAAGCAGGCTCTCCGCCGAGCAGGGAGCCCGATGCGGGGCTCGATCCCAGGACCCTGGGATCATGACCTGAGCTGAAGGCAGCCGCTTAACTGACTGAGCCACTCAGGCGCCCCAGGCCTTTGGATTTTAAATTCAGGGCTCTGTAAATATTTTATTGCCCTGTGATAGACACACACACACACACACACACACACACACAAACACCTCACAAAGAAGCTTTCATTTACCTGCCTTACCTGGCAGTGTCTAGAAAACAGCTGGGCTTTGTCTTGGACTGATACAGAAATGGGGACTTTACATATTCACTTCTCTCTGATCAGTAAAGTTCCCAGGAGTGCACACACAAAAAGGACTGCCCATCTCTGGGGCAGAGAACTTGGCAGGAATCCGACGATTCAGAAGTGGGAGGAGATGCTCAGAACAGGACGGAAAACAATCCCAGCCCTCCACTGAAGAGACAATGGGTTGGAAAAATAAACTATATGAAGTCATTCCAGTTCTTGTGGGACAGCTTGCGGTGTGAAGGAACAAAGTCAAATGGAGAATTCTCACTAACTCTGGGGCTAACCTGTTCTCTTTCCCAGCCCCATACCTCCAGTGCTCACATTTAAATGACAGCCAAGTGGCAATGTTGTCTAGTAGTTAACACCTGCGCTCTGGAAGCAGAAAGATGTGAGTTTAAGTAACCAGTCTGCCACCTACCATCTCTTTGACTTTCATTGACCTCCTTTCTCTACCCTCGTTTCCTTATATGTAAAATGGGAAAGATAATAGTGACAACTTATGGTTGTCTCTTATGGTTGTCTTGTTGTTATTGCATTGCTAGGATTAGAGGGAATAATTCATGACGAGCACATAGCACAGTGCTTGGCCTAATCAATATTGGCTGTTTTTATTAATTGGGGATTTGGAGAGAAACAGTTCGGTGTACTAACAAAATGCAAGGTCTTTGGAATCCCAAGGTCTTCGGCTTAAATCCTGGCTCAACCATTTACAAAATGGCCGATGGACAAGCCATTGGCCTTTTCTAACAAAACAGAGGAGTGTGGTTGTTAATAAGATTTGTTCCTTTGGATCCTTGAAAGAACAGCACCAGGTCAGGTCTGCACAATGTTTGGCTCAGACATGTAGATGCTGGGTTGATGTTGATGTTGCATTAATAAGCCTGGATTGCTCCATGAAGTGGCTTATATTGTAGTCTACTAGAGCCATTTTGGGGGTGTTGCTGGGGGATGGGGATCTCCAGGACCCTGGCCCAACTATCACAGGAACTTTTCCCTCCCACCCTCTAATGAAGCAGGGACGAAAGTACCACAATGTATTAAGGAGGGCACGTATTGCATGGAGCACTGGGTGTTATATGCAAACAATGAATCATGGAACACTACCTCAAAAACTAATGATGACTAACATAACATAATGGTGACTAACATAACATAATAAAGAAAAAGATTGCTGGAGACACCTAGAACATCCCTGCTGGATTTGAGAGCAAGCCTGGCTTCCGAGAGGTGGGTTGTCCTTCTCCTGGCCAATTCATTCAAGATCAATTTTCAGCTCAAGACAGACTTTTTAAGGAGAGGAGTGAGTGAGAAAGCAGTGCTAAGTTGACTGGCCACAGAAAGTAAAGATTAAACAGCCAAAGTATCAAAGACCCTGATACTCAAGCAGAAGAGGCAGTCACTTTTAGGAAGAAAATGGGGACAGGAAGAAAAGTCTACAAGACACTTTGGATCTCAGTGGATCTCCCATGTGGAACTGTAACTCTGGTGTTGTGGGCATAGAAGACCGGCTCTGGGCCAGGCAGCCTGGCTCAGTCTAGCTTTCACCAGTTACCAGCTCTGTGACATTGAGCAGTTTTCTTATCCTCTTGTGCCTTGGTCTGCCCATCTGTAACAATGGGTCTATGGTAGAGATAGTGGAATTCTCTGAAGATTCCATTCACACTTCTCTTTTCATTTCAAAGCCTCTTTGGTAGTCAGAATGAGGCCACTGAATTCCAGGTCTGGATAATGAACACTAGGCAGACACGAGTCACATCTGGTCTAGGGCATTTAAGAGCAGTTATGAGGTCTCTATACTCTCTTCCCCTGACTCAGGAGTCCTGGAAACCCTGTATGGAGATAGTAACATCAAAATATGGCAAAGACACTATCAGCCTCATTCTCTGTTGTATTGTATGGATGGAGGTTTCTGTGATTTGTCCTGACCGACCACCTGGAACTGCATGCACACATGAAGGCTAAAGAATGTTGTTTTGTGAGACTCCCGTGCTGCGTAAGTGACCTTGGGAGCCTAGTCAGTTATTAGACGGCATCCAGGTCAGAACTGGCCCTTCTGGTCTGGACTGTAAGAGCTATATTTTGCCTTGCATCTCTTCTGGCTCCAGGCTGGGCTGCCCCCTCCCAGGAATGGAATCTAGAGGGAAGGGGAGGTAAACACACCTAGCCCAGGCTCCTTGAATATGTAAAGACATGATAACATAGGAATTCAGCTCACTCCAAACTGCACAGAGGCAGACAAATGTTTCCCTTCAGAACCCGTCATTTGCCCTATAAATATGGCCCTTATGGAGATGGTCAGCTGGAAGTTTTAGCTGAGGGGAGGACGCTCAACCCAGGCCTCTCAATCGGGACTCCAGCCTGTTTCCATCAGGCTTCCCCAGCTAATGAGGTTGGATGTTTTAAGTACCCAATTTGATGTAACTTTGCCTTTTTCTTTTTTTTTAAGATTTTATTTATTTATTTGAGAGAAAGAGAGCACACTTGAGCACAAGGCGGGGAAGGGGCAGAGGGAGAGAGAGAAGCAGACTCCCGGCTGAGCAAGGAGCCCAATGTAGGACTTGATTCCAGGACCTGAGATCATGACCTGAACCAAAGGCAGACACTTAACCTACTGAGCCACCCAGGCGCCCCACGATCCACTTTTTTTGAGAGTACCCAGACCATGGAGGGAGATGGGAGATGGAATGATAACCACCAGCAGATAGAAAAGAATGACCAAAAAAAAAAAAAAGACTGCATCAAAAAGCTGGATCTTAGTTTCTATAAATAGCCCTGCTCTTCTGAGCACACGCCCCCTTCCTGCTCCCTCCTCCCCTTTATCCCTCCTTTGGTGACAGACTGGCTCTACCGGCCTACTGAAGGTTTGGTTAAAGGTAACTAACATAACATAATAAAATTAAATTAAATTTTTAAAAAAAAGGTAACTAAAATTAAGAGCGGAGTTCTCAGAGCTGATTTGCTGTGTCCAAGCTGACTGCACCTTTGACTACAGCTGATTCTCTTGGCCCCCACTCCACCCCTCACACTGCACCTCTCAAGCATGAATCTCTTCCTAGTGCTTGGTGTGAACCCAGCCAGGTGCCTCCATGGGCCTCATCGCCCGGGGATCTCTACTGCACCTGTGTGGTGATGTTGGCGCATGACCGGTTCCCGGTGGGCGGGTCCCTGCAGCAACGGAACTAGGACTCACTCGGGTGCCTTCCACTCTCAAAGTTGGCCCCTTTCTGGTAACCATCAGTTTGTGCACTATAGTTAAGAGTCTGTTTCTTGGGGGCCGGGGCGGAGGGTGGGGGGATAGGTGAAAGAGGTGATGGGGAATAAGGAGCGCACTTGTGATGAGCACCAGGTGTTGTATGTAAGTGCTGAATCACTGAATTATACACCTGCAACTACTATCACAGTGTATGTTAACCAACTGGAATTTTATTTTATTTTTAATCTTTTTTTAGAGAGGGGGGTAGGTTCAGAAGGAGAAAGAGAGATTCCCAAGTCAACTCCCCGCTGAGCCCGGAGCCCTTTGCAGGGCTCGATTTCCACAACCCCGAGATCATGACCTGAGCTGAAATCGAGTGAGCCGCTTAAACAACTGAGCCAGCCAGGCGCCCCATTAACTAACTGGAATTAAAATTAAAACTTTAAAAAGTATATTCCTTAAATATAAATAAAAAATAAAAAAATAAAATTTGGCTCCTTTTGCCATGGATCCTTGGCTAGCTACTTCCTTTTAGGTGAAGATGACAGTATTTACCTTTTCTTTCAGGTTTTCATTCTGGTCCCATTCCTTCCTTCTCTTGTAATCTTGTCCCATTCTTACTGTTTCTCAGACTTAGCCATATCTCACCTTCATTTCTTCTCTTTCTTTCTTTCCTTCTTTCCTTGTTTCTTTCCTTCTTTTCCTCCCACCTCTCCCTCCCTCCCTTCCTTCTTTTTTGCTATAACCATGCACGATTACCTCTACTCTTATTTATTCAATATTCTCCTTTACATAAATTTCCTTAAAATGTTAAATAAAACAACAAAAACCCATGGCAGTCCAAATGAAGCTCTGTACCACTACTATAATTAAGCAATCATTATTTTTTTAAAGATTTTTATTTATTTGTCACAGAGAGAGAGACAGAGGCTGAGCAAGCAGGGGGAGCGGCAGGCAGAGGGAGAAACAGGCCTCCCGCTGAACAGGGAGCCCAATGCGGGGCTTGATCCCAGGACTCTGGGATCGTGACCTGAGCCGAAGGCAGTGGCTTAACTGATGGAGCCACCCAGGTGTCCCTAATTAAGCAATTATTTTACTTGCCACAAGGAAGAAACTAGAAATGAATACAGAGAAAGCAAAAATTGTTGCTGTTATTAAACCCCATTTCCGATAGAGTTCCCTGCCAAATACTTGAGACCAGTCTTGTTCACTTTTTGTTAAAAAAAGGGAAATGAAGGTTTGATCCGTTGTTTATTGTTATGATAGTATTGCATAACAAACAGTGGCACACATTTATTTAACACACATTTCTCTCTCTCACGAATCTCAGACTAGTGGCTCTTTCCATAGTGGTCAGCAGAGGCACCCAAAATCAAGCCAAACCCTGTAAGTACATTTAAAACTTCTGTTTGCATCATCTCTGTTAACATTCTATTGGCCAGGGGCACCTGGGTGGCTCAGTGAGTTGTGTCTGCCTTCAGCTCAGGTCATGATCCCAGGGTCCTGGGATCGAGCCCCGCATCCAGCTCCCTGCTCAGCGGAGAGCCTGCTTCTCCCTCTCCCTCTGCCTGCCACTCTGCCTACTTGTGCTCTCTATCTGTCAAATAAATAAATAAAATCTTTAAAAACACACACACAGGGCGCCTGGGTGGCTCAGTTGGTTAAGCGACTGTCTTCGGCTCAGGTCATGATCCTGGAGTCCCTGGATCGAGTCCCACATCGGGCTCCCTGCTCAGCAGGGAGTCTGCTTCTCCCTCTGACCCTCCCCCCTCTCATGTGCTCTCTCTCATTCTCTCTCTCTCAAATAAATAAATAAAATCTTTAAAAAAAAAAACACACACACACACACACGAAACATTCTATTGGCCAAAACAAGCCACAGACGAAGCTCAACAGCAAGGAGCAGAGAGTCATATTCCTCCCTGTAGGAGGATGTGTATGGGGTAGGGGGTGAGTAGAGAGCAAATATTTGCTAGAAAACAAATCTACTCTACCACACAGGAGCAGAGGACCTAGAAGTCACAAACTGAGAATTTCTAATTGACTCAATGGGAAGGGTGAGCTCACTCTGGTTCTGGACAAAATCAGAGTTCCTTTAGCAAGGAACAAGGTGGTGTAGAAGTGACTGTGGGGAAGGCCACTGAGTAGGTCTATTAGTCCGCTAGGGCTGCTGTAACAAAACACCACACACTGGGTGGTTTAGACAACAGACATTTATTTTCTCACAATTCTGGAGGCTGGAAGTCCAAGATCATGATGCTGGCAGGGTTGGTTTCCTCTTGGCTTGCAGATAACCATCCTCTTTGCTACCTCTTCACATGGTCATCCGTCTGTGCAATGCACCCCTGGTATCCTTCTGTGGGTCCTAATCGGCTCTTCTTTTAAGCATGCCGGTCAGGTTGGATGAGGCCCACTCTAATAACCTCATTTTAACTTAATTGCCTCTTTGAACACCTTATCTCCAAATACAGTCACATTCTGAGGTACTGGGGGTTAGGGTTTCAACATATGAAATTGGGGGGACACAATTCAGGCCATAACAACAGGAGAAAAGCAATGTTCACCACACTTGTTCAAGTGCCTCCCTCCTCCAAAAGTTGCTTCCTTGATTATGTATTTTCTTCTGTTCCTTCCTCTTCCAATTAATGGTTATTGGACAGAGTAGACTACTTTAGCTGTCACCATCTTTTCTATATGTCATAACCCATAGCTAATTTTTCTCCCCTTATTTACTCATTCAAGCTGTTGTTTTGTTTGGGGTTTTTTTCTGGAAGTAAGTTTTCTAATGTTCTTGCTTCCAGTTCTGACCCTTGGCCATTCTGGGCAATGTTAATGAACTCTTTAATTGCTCTCTTCTTTCTGTTATCACACCTTGCCTTTTCTGAGTCTTCTATCTCAATATTGTCCACAGGATCCTCTTCCTCTTTCTTCTCTTTAGATATCCTTGTCCTCCAAGGACCTATTTTCAGCGAATAGTTCTTCTCATTTCCTATGAACTTGCAATCTCATTCTCTCTCTCTTTTTCTGGATAAGTTCCAAAACCACATCTAAATCATGACCTCTCCCCTGAGTCCAAACTTAAATACCCAACTGATTACTAAATATATGCTGCCCTTGTTATGACCTATATTAACATGACCACAACTGAATTCAATATTCCCACCTCAAACCTGTTTCTCTCAGAAAGTGTTATAATCACCTACCCAGTGTAACTAATAAAAAATCTAGACATCATCCTTAAGTGCCTCTTTTCCCTTAACCCCACCTGCCTTATTTAGTCACTAAGTCACAAAGTTCTAAGAAGCAGAATTTCTTCTTCTAGGAATTTCTCAAATTTGGGGCACTTGGCTGGCTTAGTCAGAAGAGCATGTGACTCTTGATCTCGGGGGAATGAGTTCAAGTCCCATGTTGGGTATAAAGATTACATAAATAATTAAATATTAAAAGGAAAAAGAATTTCTCAAATTCTCCTCTAATGTATTCACCTTTCAGCTACTAAAGTAATCATTTAGAAATGCACTGTTACTCTTCAGATGAAGTCCAAACCATTTATGCATGTGTTAAAATAATCCTCCTTTTATCACTTCAGAACTTGAACCTGATGTTGAAATAATACTGAGTGTACCTTCCCAGGCTAAGTTCCTCCTTCCATATAAAAATAATGGCAGCAAGCCTAGGACACCTTATGCCACCAACACACACACAAATTGGTTAGCCTGGGGATCCCCCTAGAGCTAATGGTTGCCCAGGGAAGTTGTACACATCCCATACTGGACCACTGGGACTTGGTAACCCTTACTTCTTGGTTCTCAGGGTTACTGGGGTATCTTACAGGCTTTTGCTAGATAAGGATAGGAAGGATGAGGTGGTCTATCTTTATCTCATCCTGAAAAAGACCATATTCAATGATTTCATTATAGGCACAGGAAGCCGATCTTTGTGAAAAGGACTGGCTAAATATTATGATTACTTTATACAAGCTGTCTGGAGAAGGGGACGGAGTGGAGGGAGGACAGTCAGATGGTATACTTTGGGTAGGTCATACATTTCCCCTAAAGATACAGGTTCCCATCATCAGTCATTCCTGAGCCTATGAGCTGGCCATGGAGGAAGGGGACATGATAAAAAATGATAAAGTGTCAAAATGAACAATCTGCTCGATTTTAAATTTTTGGAAGCTGTCAGTTAAATGATGCTCCCTTAAACATAGATAAATCCAGACTGAGAAAGACAAAAAGTTTTGCTATTTGATTAGGAGACTGTGTTTCTCTACTAGGCCGAACATAAAACTCTGGTGTCATCCAGTGGATTCCAGGAGGAGTATATCACAGGATGTACACATTCTAGTGGGTATTTTTTTTCATTTTTTAAAATTAAGTTCAATTAGCCAACATATAGCACATCATTAGTTTTTGATGTAGTGTTCAATGATTCATTAGTTGAGTCTAACACCCAGTGCTCATCAGATCACATGCCTAGTGAGCGGGTATTTGTCAGGGGCTGGAAGAGAAGGCAAGTGAAAGGAAAGGATGCATAGGTGTTGTAGGCAAATGGGTCTACGTTTGAACCTGTAGCTGTCATTTACTAGCTACGTGGCTTTGGGGAATATCACTTGATCTCTCCAAGTCTTTGTTTTCTCTTCTGGAAAATGGGAAAAATATGAGTACCTCAATCAAGGGGTGACTGTGAACATTAATCAATATATATATTTGTTTGTCATAGTGCCTGATACTTGGCAAGAGCTTGATAAATGATTGATGTTCTTATTACTGTTGTTGCCATTATTACTAAGTATTCTGACGGAGAAGAGCCTAGACCCTCAGAGATCCTTTGCTTTCTCCAGCTCACTTGAACCTGCTAGGAAGATTCATCCTCCATCCCTGCGTTGGAAATGAAGCCCCCAGAGGCCCCAGGAACAAAGTTTGTGGCTCATCATTCAGTGCCGCCCTCCCCTTCTTTACCTTCTCCAAAGACAATCCCCGTGGTCTTGATTTAAAAATGATTTTATTACTTGATTATAGGAAGAGTAGATACTACCACAAACATGAGACAGGGAGAACGGACACTTTCCTTGAGGTGCCTATACGGTTTCCACACCTATGTTCTGAGCTTTGTAGATGCCACACAGAGGTGAAACATGGTAGTATTTATAAAACGCCTAGGACAGTGTCTGGCATATGGCAAGGGCCCAATAAATGGAGATTCCCCCCCTCTGCTCATGACTATCCTGAGATTTGGGGTGACTTGGGGAGGCCTCCAATGTCCTAACCACGTGTGCAAGCCTGTCTGTATGGAGGCCTGTCCAGGGGTGAGATGGAGTATCTTGACCTTTCATTTCCTTCCTAAGATCCAGGATTCTGCTGGACTCTGCCACTGTCTGTTTATCTATCTGTAGAAGTAATCATTAGTTGCTCCCCCTTCTCCTGTTTTCCATCATTTTTCTTTTTCAGTCTCTCTTACTATTTTTATTGAGCTTTTTTAAAAATTTTTTTATTGTTATGTTAATCACCACACATTACATCATTAGTTTTTGATGTAGTGACCCATGATTCATTGTTTGTGCATAACACCCAGTGCTCCATGCAGAACGTGCCCTCCTCAATACCCACCACCAGGCTAACCCATCCTCTCACCCCCCTCCCCTCTAGAACCCTCAGTTTGTTTTTCAGAGTCCATCGTCCCTCACGGTTCGTCTCCCCCTCTGATTCCCCCCCTTCATTCTTCCCCTCCTGCTATCTTTTTTTTTTTTCTTAACATATATTGCATTATTTCAGAGGTACAGATCTGAGATTCAACAATCTTGCACAATTCACAGCGCTTACCAGAGCACATACCCTCCCCAGTGTCTATCACCCAGCCACCCCATCCCTCCCACCCCACCCCCCACTCCAGCAACCCTCAGTTTGTTTCCTGAGATTAAGAATTCCTCATATCAATGAGGTCATATGATACATGTCTTTCTCTTTTTGACTTATTTCGCTCAGCATAATACCCTCCAGTTCCATCCACGTCATTGCAAATGGCAAGATCTCATTCCTTTTGATGATTTATTGAGCTTTTTTATTTCCTCCTTCCCTCCCTTCCTTCTTCTCTTTCTCTCCCTTCCTCCAATTTTCTTTCCTCCATCCCTCCATCCCGCCTTCCTGCCCTCCCTCCTTTTCGTTCCTAATGGCTTTCTTTTGCTGTTTCATTCTTTCTCTAATTTTTCTTTCTTTTTTTCTCTCTTCCCCTCTCCTTTCCTCTCTCTCATTCCCTCCCTTTCTTCTTTCAACATCTAATATGGCAAGATTTTGTGCTAATAACCAGGGAAAGACAGAAATCAGTTGTCTTGTCATAAGGAACCTCATATCCCCAGGGGAAGGCAAAAGGCCCAAAGGGAAATGGAAGTATGTAGAAGTACTGCACCCAAAGGGATGCCCGTGCACGTGTCACTGGGCCACAGCTTGCCTAGATGTCTTCCACTCCTTGTCTCGAAGCTTCTTCCGCTGGATTTTCCCTGTGACAGTCTTGGGCAGTTCTGAGACAAACTCCACCTGTTGGGAAAAGTTAGTCCAGGGTGGGCCATCTCTAACCTCAGTGGGGTTGGATTTTTCAGAAGAACTGCTATAGGGTGAGAAAAAGCTCTTGAGGCAGAGGCTCCAGGTGAGTGAGGACTGAGCCTGGAACACTCCCAGGGCAGCCCCTAGGCAGTAAGAAGCTTTGGAAAGTGCTCTGGGACCAAGGTAAGAAGAGAATGGCTGGAATGGGACATAAAGGTCTAATCAATGGTGTTTGACATACCCTAGGACAGGGGAGAAGCAGCACAGTAAACACGACATGACGCAGTCCTCAGACAGCTGAGCTTTGACATCAGACTCCCTGGGCTGCAGTCTCTTCTCTACCACCTGCCTGGCTTTGGACAGGTCACTTGGCTTTTCTGAGACAGTTTCCCCACTGAGTTAACTGGAGGGCAGCAACAACTTTGTTGGGTTATTTGAGGATAAAATGAAATTATGCAGGCTAAATTCTTGATGGGTAAACACTAGAAAGGTAAACACTCAGAAATATTACCTGTGGTTATTAACTTGGACTACAGACAGTAAATATTTAAGAGTTAGGAAACCTGACTTTGAATTCCAGCTCAGTCATTTCCTGTTGGCAGAACTGTAAAATCTCTCCAATTTCATCTTTCATGTCTGTGGGGAAAAAATGTTTGACGTCGAGGACCCCTCCATCTCTAATATTGCTGAATCCTAAGATATGGACGATGAAGACAGTTCACTGAGACTTCCTGTTACAAGGTTCGGCTTGCCAGGGCATTGGTCTAGGACTCAGATGGTCATGGGTTTGATAAAAATAATAATAATAGGGATACCAATATAGAAAAAGTTATCTTCTTAAAAGCTGATGTGGGGGTCTTCCACAGGCAAGACTGGACTTTGTCGAGGAACAGGTTTGTTAAAAATCACAGTGAAATGAAGCAGGGATTGGCAAAATCCAGCCCTCCTCCTATGTTTGTAAATGAAGTTTTATTTCAACACAGCTACACTCATTCATTCCCAATGGTCTCTGGATGCTTCAGCACTACAAGGCCGAACTGAGTAGATGAAGGGTAAAGGGTGTAGATAGAGGGTAAAGAGAAGCCACAGGGGAGATCTAGGAAGTGTTTGGTCTCAGGAAGGAGGGAAGAGATAGAAAGAATGCTGCCGAAAGCATTCTAGGGGAGAGACTTTTAAAAAGAGACACATCTATTGAGTAATATAATGTTATATTGTAGATCCCCTGGGTCCTCCAAAATATTCAGTTACAACTCGAAATTCATAATATTTTGGGTGATTAGAGTTCTAGTTTCCTTTTAAGTACTTATTAAATGCTTATTATATGCTAGTCTTCTGAGTGCCTTATGTCTTACAAATATTAACAACTCTTCTTAGTAACAACCTGGAAAGGGGTAACACCATTTTCCCTATTTCACAGATAAGGAAACTGAGGCACAGAGAGATTGTTAAGTAAGTGATGAGGATGAATTTGGAATGCAACTGTCTAATTCCAGAGACTGTGCTATATTGACTGCCTCACTGTGAGTTTGAGGCTGAAAGTCTGTGTGGTGGACTCTCTGATGTGCTGCTCAGAGCCCCCTACAAGAATGATTTAACCCTCCCACCCCCCACCCCCCACTGCCAGACTGCTGCAGCCAAGGAGAGCTGCCCTTCCCAGGGCCACATTCCCATCCCAGCACAGCCTGCATCCAAGCCTGATCGACATGGGGCTATAAAGCACCCTCCCAACCTTGCCTGTAGCTCAGGAAATTCTGAAAGGTTGTCCTAGCTGCAGAACTCCCCATGGGGTTGGCTGAAGCCCCCCTGGTGAGACTACATCACAGTGCACCTTCACCTTCTGCCCAATCCTGCCCCCTTCTCTTCCCTTCCCTTCTCTTTCTTTCCCCAGTTGTTGATCCCAAAGCACTCCCTAATAAACCTCTTGTATGTTAATCTCCTTCCCAGAGTCTTTTTCTCAGAAAATCCGTCTATGACAATTAGCCTGTGCTAACAAAGCATCAGTGAGCTTCTGGGTTCTGTACACATCTCAGTAGCTTTAGGCTTAACATAGTTGCTCTCATCTCTACCCGAGACTCAGAAATATAGATTTTTTCCTTTCCCCTGGGGCAAGCTCCTATCTTGTACCCACTTCTAAAAACTGGGTCCCCCTTCAGTGTCAACTTCCATGCCTTAGTTCCCTGCCCCCAGAGCGAAAACAGGTAGAGCAGATTCTATGCTTTTTGCCTTTTCTGGTAAGAGCACTTCCATTTTCCTGTGGGAAGCCACCCTCCTCCCCTTCAGTCCATATCATAGGTATAGAGCAGTCTTCTCTCCGTCTTTCCTGCACATGACCCAGAACTGGCCAATCAGAATGTTCCATCACCCTGGTTCTAGGGATTATTTAATGATGGGCCCATGACCTAAACTGGTCCAATGAGAATCAATCTGAACACTTTTGCTGGTGCCTTTGGGGGGAAAGATGCTCTTTTATTACTGCGATTTACTAAATTGCTAAAAACCTGTGTTTGGAGCTGCTGGTGGCCATTACAAAGGGGGAGCATTTTAAGAAATGAAGACAATACAGAAAGAAGGTCAAGGGGTGAAAGAAGCATCCCTGACTACATCATTTGAATGCCTGGTACCAGCCACAACTAAAGCTGCCCCCACCCCTGGACAACTGTGCAAGCAATAAAGTTCGTGTTGGATTTCTGTTGCTGACAACTGAATGAATCCTGAATAAAAATAGTGAGACGCCAATGCAGAGAGTAGGAATTTGGTGAGGTATTGACTAGAACTTATTCCCATGGGAGCACCCAACTTTCAATTCAAAGCAAGCTAAAGGCTGAGGCAAAATTTCAAGCCTCCAGATAGCTCCTGGATGGTCATAATCAGACAGAACTTTGGAATTATAGGCCTCATCCAGAGACTGAAGAAGAGAAATACAAGAGGAGAAATAGCTCTCCTTCCTCAAGTTGGGGGAACAAGGGAGCTCAAAGGTCTCACCTTCCTTGGATACTTGTATGGGGCTGTTACTGACTTCACTGCTCCTGCAGCTCCTTGGTGAGCTGGTCTGCGTCATCGGACAGAAACTGGGGGGCCAGGACCACAAATGCCTTCACCACCTGCAGCAAAGATGAGGGCCAAGAGAGAAGGGATCTGTGTGTTGTTATCTCCTAGAATAATGCAGAAGCAGGGTTAAGGCTTCCAACACAGCTACCCCCTTTATATCTCCTCAACTGTGCCTCTAGATACCTAGGTGAGAGAAAGGGAGACAGTAGTGATAACAATGGCTAAGGTCCCAGCTCTCTCTCAAGTGGCTTATTGGATGGGCAGGTAGGACTGTAAATTGAAACCACTCCCACCTCATATCCAGGGATAATAGACAGTGATAGGGAGAAACTCCTTATAAGAGAAGAGCAAAAAATAAAGACTGGGATCATAAATCTAAATGATTTGTTTAACCAATCCAAACTACAGTTTGTACATCTATAAAAGGGTGATCCAATCGTCATACTTAATTCATGGGAAATAAAATGAAATCATATATAGCAAGCCTTAGCTCAATGCTTGGCACAGAGGGATTTTCAATAGGGGATCCCTTTGGGCCTCCCTTGCCTAGTGGCTCCTGTGATTTCCATGCTGATATGGCCCATACCTGCCAGAGATAAGATGTTATTCAACTTGTACCTTGTCGAAATGTACTTGGACATTAACTCACACCTCTGTACCTTACCTTTCTCTACACATATACCAAGTTCTGTTGGACTCCATCTGGGCCTGTTTCTATAACCCTAGCATTAAAGGGGTCTTTCTTCTTCCTTATATTCTCATTGTAAAGCCCATGGCTCCGGGGCTCTATCTCTTGCCTCAAATCCCTCCTCTGTTCTGGTCAGGAATCAAATTCTGATTCAAATGCCAACCAGCAGAATGGAAAGAATCCCTGTGGCCTCATAATAATAGACCACATATGGTCCTTGCTATGTACCAGGCCTTGTTGCAAGCACGTTATGAATATTAACACATTCCTCACAATAACACCTCATCTTACAGATGGGAAACTGAGGCTCAAAGAGGCTGAGTAACTTGCCCAAGGTCACACCGCTGGTAAGTGGCAGGGCTTTCCAGCCCCCAGATTCCATGATCTTAAGCACCATGCAGTGTGCCCTTGTCTCCAAAATCTGCACACTCCACCTCCCAACCTTGAACCTCCAGGCTGCTGCTCCCATGTCACCTCTCCTCGGACAGGGTCCGGGCTGCTGATTACAGCTGTCTCAACCACAGCAGGATGCTCCATCAGGGCATTCTCCACCTCTGAAGGCCCAATCCGGTACCTGCAGAAGAGCCTGTCTTTCAGAGAACACTGGACACGCAACCTCTAAGCCAGCCTAAAAGTTCAGAGCCAGCCAGAATAAAGATCCGGGTTAGCCTTCCCAGCCCAGAAACCAAGCTCACCCGCTGGAGTTAATGATGTCATCTGCCCGCCCTAGGTACTGGAAATAGCCATCTTGATCCTTGATTGCCCGATCTCCAAGGATCCAAAAGTCTCCTCGAATGTTGGCTGCTGTCTTCTCAAGATTGTCCTAGTGACCATAGCAAGGCATAGTCATTGTAACTGCAAAGCTGAACTCCTCTGCCCCAGGGCTGGCAGGAACAAATGTGTAGATTGAACAACTTCACATGATGATCTTGCCCTGGGCCTGCCAAACTCAGCCCTCAGATGGACCTGGAACTTTCTCCTTTATTTCAATTATTGTACCCAGTGTCTCTCACCTACTCCCCAGGGTCCAGGCTGATGGATAATATTGATGCACTTATTCACCTATGCTCTAGGGCATTACCTTGTAGTAAGCACACAGTAAATGGCAGCGACTATTAGCACTGCATTTATTATTTAAGTGATTATTTCATCATCCTGGTATTAGAAGGTGTGTGTTTGAGGCCTTCCCTGTCCATTTTTTCAATAGTAGTGGTCTTGGCTGACTCTTATAATCTGACTTCACCATCCATCCTCACCTGTACAGCAAGGCGGTTGGAAGTAAGGATCATCTATTTCTAACATTCCAAGGTCTGAAGATAGGGATGCTTTCAACTATATGGTAAGTCTCAATGTCATGTCTAACATGGCTCTAAAGGAAATTGATGACATAGAGCAGGGGAGAGATACTTGGAGAGGGGCAGAGCTGCCCTTGGGAGAGTATTGCTGTATGTAGTATGGGGGCAATAAATTTTTTTGGCATGAAACAGTTTTTGGGGGGGTGGAAAAGGGTAATGGGAGAAAGATTAATTCTTCAAAAGGAATCTTAGGGGTAGGTTAAGGATGGCAAGGATGAATACCCAGTTTTTTCTCTCTGCAAAGTGCCCATTCTTGGAACACCCCTTGTCCCATGTCCTGTCATGGTTTATCTCTTGGGAGGTACATAACTTTGCCCCCCACCATCCCTCTCAGAGTCCACTATCCCCACAGGGAACAGAGGGAAGAAGTGGGTTCCTCACCACATAGCCAGAGAAGATGCCTATAGGCCTGATGGGCTTTACGCGGATGCCCAAGTCTCCCTCCATGCCAGGGGGCAAGACCTTGCCCTTGTCGTCTAAGACCTGAAGGAGGAAGCAGATAGGAAGAAGATTCTGCATAACAGGAGGTGGCTGGAGTGAAGAGCTGAGCTGGTCTGACGGAACACCCTCTTGCTCCAGTGGTGACTGAAAACAAGAACCAGAAACCAAGGAGAGCAAAGAATTTTACACCTCAACTTCTAATCCATCTGCCTGGGATGGATGAGGTAAAGCCCCCTATGGAGACTGGACCAGATGAGCTTGGGAAGAATCTTCTGTCTGCAGGAGCTCAGTAAATGTAATAGCCTCCTATAATAGCCTCATTATCTTTGAGGGCCATGAACTTGAACATCAGACAGATCAAAACTCAAAGTATGCCCTGCTACCCTACCAGTTGACTTTGAGCTGCCTAAGCTCTATGTTTCAGTGCCTTCATTTGTCTTAACAGGGATGATAACAGCTTATGTCACAGAACTGTATGAGAATGAAGGAAGCTATTTTTTAAAAGGTATTTCTAGTAGTCAGGGGGAGGGAGAAGCAGGCAATTAGAAATAACACTGAATAGAGTATAAGTTGTTATACGTCAGATACATATACCCATGCACATAACCATAGACACAAATTCTATCTCTTGGAATTTAGCCCAATGAAATAATAAGGGAAAAGAGCAAAATTTTAGCTAAGACATCTTGCTTGTTGTTCTTACTAGTGAAACTTTTGGAAATCATCCAGTGACCAACAAAAGGCATAAAGAGTAGTGGAGCCATACAATCTACTACTATATAGTCATTAAAATTCATGTTGTAGGTAGGTATTATTTGACCTGGAAAGATGGTCATCCAAGATTGTTCAAGATAAAAAAGTTACAAAATGATATGTCAAGATTCACCCTTATTTTTCAAAAATGCATACATTTATAGAAATGGCTAGCTACTTAATTTGCTGGCTATTCAAAGTGGTTTTCTCTGGATAAGAACATGAGTAATTTACGTTGGGAGCAAGATGGCGGAGGTGTAGGAGATCTGGATTTTGTCTGGTCCCAGGAATTCAGCTGGATAGGGATCAAACCATTCTGAACACCTACAAACTCAACAGGAGATCAAAGAAAAGAATAGCAACAACTCTCTGAACAGAAAAGTGACCACTTTCTGGAAGGTAGGATGTGTGGAGAAGTGATCCAAGGCGATATTTGGGAGGGTAGATGGCCGGGAAAGAGGCCTCCATCAGCCGCTTCTGGCAAGTGATAGAGCAGTGGAGCACAAAACCGGAACTTTTATCGGCTCCACTGAGGAACATCGCTCCAGTGGCTAAGCGGGCGGTGGAACCCTAGCTGGGACAGTGTGGTCTCAGGACCCTTGGGGTCACAGAAAGACCGGGGGTGCCTGAGTGCAGCAGAGCTCCCAGGTATCGGAGCAGATAAGCCGGCTGCAGAGACAGAGCTGAGGCGCGGGCTCTCAGCTCGGGGTTGTCATAAACCGTGATCCATGGCACAGTTGGGCCCCTGCTCCTCCAGCAGGGACCCAACAAGCGGCAGATATGGGGAGACTCCCCTTCCTCCCCCGGGAGGAGCGGCGCAGGAGCACACCGCAGGGATCTGCTGGGTTTGGAGACTCCACATGGGGTCGTGTGCCAGAGATAGAAACACTTGGTCACAGGCCGGGTGAGCATGGAGGGCGGCTGGAGACCAGGGAGACAGGAGTGACTGACTGCTTTTCTCTGGGGGCGCACTGAGGAGTGGGGCCCCGAGTTCTCGGCCCCTCCGGGGCAGAGCTTGGGAGGCTGCCATTTTCACTCTCCTCCTCCAAAGCTGTAGGGAAAGCTTGCAGGGAACAAAAGCTCCTGAGAGCAAACCCGAGCAGATTACTTAGCCTGGACGAGCAAGGACGGGGCAATTCCGCCTCCGGCAAAGACACTTGGGAACCACGGCAACAGGCCCCTCCCCCAGAAGATCAGCAAGAACAGCCAGCCAAGACAAGTTTACCAATCAATGAGAATGGCCGAACTCCAGTGCTAGGGGACTACTGCACATAGAATTCACGGCTTTTTTACCATGATTCTTTAGTCTTTCAAAGTTAGTTTTTTTTTTTAACTGTCTTTTTTTTTTTTGAATTTTTCTTTTTCCCTTTTTCAACCAACATCTTATCAATCCCTTTTTTTAAAAAATATTTTTTATTTTTCATTTTTAGAGTCATACTCTATCCCTTCATAGCAGTTATCCTTATTTTTGGTATATATATATAAGTTGTTCTCTCTTTAAAATTTTGGGATACAGTTTCTTATAACACATCAAAATATACCCTAAATCTCTACTGTATGGCTTTGTTCTAGTCTCCTGCCTGATCACATTCTCTCCTCCTTTTTTTTTTTTTAAATCCTCTTCTCTCTTTTTTCAACCAACTTCTTATCTTATCAATTCCTTTTATAAAATCTTTTATAATTTTCATCTTTATAGTCATATTCCATCCCTTCATCATATTAACCCTTATTTTTGTACATATAGAAGTTTTTCTTTCTTTAAAATTTTAGGAGGCACTTTCTTCTAACAAACCAAAATATACCCAAAATCTAGTGTGTGGCACTGATCTGTGTACCAGCCTGATCATATTTGATCATATTCTGGTTTTTTTGTTTTGTTTTGTTTTAGATTGTTTTTATCTTTTTCTTTTTTCTTTCTTTTCCCCCAGTTTCAGGTCTTTTCTGATTTGTTTAGAGTATATTTTCTAGGGACCTTGTTACCCTGTTAGCATTTTATTCTCTCATTCATCTATTCTCCTCTGGACAAAATGACAAGATGGAAAAAATCATCTCAACAAAAAGAACAAGAGACAGTACCGACTGCCAGGGACCTAATCAATATGGACATTAGTACGATGTCAGAACTAGAGTTCAGAATGATGATTTAAAAGATACTAGCTGGGCTTGAAAAAAGCATGGAAGTTATTAGAGAAATCCTTTCTGGAGAAATAAAAGAACTAAAATCTAACCAAGTTGAAATCAAAAAGGCTATTAATGAGGTGGAATAAAAAATGGAGGCTCTAACTGCTAGGATAAATGAGGCAGAAGAGAGAACTAGTGATATAGAAGACCAAATGATGGAAAATAAAGAAGGTGACAAAAAGAGATAAACAACTACTGGATCACGAGGGCAGAATTCTAGCTATAAGTGATACCGTAAGATGAGACAACATGAGAATAATTGGGATTGGGATCTCAGAAGAAGAAGAAAGAGAGAGAGGAGCAGAAGGTATATTGGAACAAATTATAGCAAAAAACTTCCCTAATTTGGGGAAGGAAACAGGCATCAAAATCCAGGAGGCACAGAGAACCCCTCTCAAAATCAATAAAAATAGGTCAACACCCTGACATCTAATAGTAAAACTTACAAGTCTCAGAGACAAAGAGAAAATCCTGAAAGCAGCTTGGGAGAAGAGAGATGTAACCTACAATGGTAGAAACATTAGATTGGCAACAGACCTATCCAAAGAGACCTGGCAGGCCAGAAAGGACTGGCAGGATATATTCAAAGCACTAAATGCGAAAAATATGCAGCCAAGAATACTATATCCAGCTAGGCTGTCATTGAAAATAGGAGAGATAAAAAGCTTCCAGGACAAACAAAACCTAAAGGAATTTGCAAACACGAAACCAGCCCTACAAGACATATTGAAAGGGGTTCTCTAAGCAAAAAGAGACCCTAAAAGCAACATAGACCAGAAAGGAACACAGACAATATACAGTAACAGTCACCTTACAGGCAATACAATGGCACTAAATTCCTATCTTTCAATAGTTACCCTGAATGTAAATGGGCTAAATGCCCCAATCAAAAGACACAGGCTATCAGACTAGATAAAAAAACAAGACTCATAGATATGCTGTCTGCAAGAGACTCATTTTAGACCCAAAGACACCCCCAGATTGAAAGTGAAGGGGTGGAAAACCATTTACCATGCTAATGGACACCAAAAAAAAGCTGGGGTGGCAATCCTTATATCAGACAAATTAGATTTTAAACCAAAGATGGTAATAAGAGATGAGGAAGGACACTATATCCTACTTAAAGGGTCTATCCAACAAGAAGATCTAACAATTTAAATATCTATGCCCCTAACATGGGAGCAGCCAATTATATAAGGAACTAAATAACAAAAGCACAGAAACACATCGACAATAATACAAAAATAGTGAGGGACTTTAACACCCCCCTCAGTGAAATGGACAGATCATCTAAGCAAAAGATCAACAAGGAAATAAAGACTTTAAATGACACACTGGACCAAATGGGACTTCACAGATATATTCAGAACATTCCATCCCAAAGCAACAGAATACACATTCTTCTCTAGTGTCCATGGAACATTCTCCAGAATAGATCACATCCTAGGTCACAAATCAGGTCTCAACCGGTACCAAAAGATTGGGATCATTCCCTGCATATTTTCAGACCACAATGCTTTGAAACTAGAACTCAATCACAAGAGGAAAGTCAGAAAGAACTCAAGTACATAGAGGCTAAAGAGCATCCTACTATAGAACGAATGGGTCAACCAGGAAATTAAAGAGGAATTTAAAAAATTCATGGAAACCAATGGAAATGAAAACACAACTGTTCAAAACCTTTGGGATACAGCAAAGGCAGTCCTAAGAGGAAAGTATATAGCAATACAAGCCTTT
>NW_023270493.1:55747-69892 GCF_011800145.1 Mirounga leonina
GTGATTAATGTAACATAATAAAAAAAAGGATATGATTAATTTTCTTTCATCTTTCCTCCCTCCCTCCCTTCTTTTCATCATTACCCTTCTTTTTTAAATATTATTTAAATATCTTTAATTTCCATGATTTTTCCTCAGTGAACAAGGTAATAAATAAATTCCTGAAAAATTAGTGCATTCCCTATTTTTCCCTCCCTCCTTAGAGCCCCTAACAAACCTGCACATCATAATGGGGAATAGCAGTTCCCAGGTAACCAGGTTTGATTTTCATGGTCTTGGAAACTCTGCAAGTGAGTCCCTGCAAAAGATTGGTAGACAGATTGGCAAACCTCAGGAGGGGTCACAGAAAAAAAACAAAAAAAGATTTAGCAGAGCAGAGCAGATCTTAACATAGTCCTGTTCCTGGCTTCCTCCAGTTTACTGGAACCCCTACCCTGGGGGTTGCACTACATTGTTTAGAAAGCATTCCAACTGACCCCTACCCAGGGAAAAGGATCTGACAGCCACATTTTAATCTATTTTGAGGGAGCTAAACTTTAATAAGGGTCCATAGACTACAAAAGTCCTTTAAAACAGTATGGGATTAAATTACTTCCCATAAGAGAGCTAGCTCTGCTTGAATCCTAAAATGAATCCTACAGAGATGCTGGTGTTTAAAGGAATATTCCCTAAACATGGCTTTTTCTGAAAGGCTAGAAGCCCTTGCCACACATCCACTGTCCTCACCCACATTTGCAAAGCTCTTCCCCATCACAGTGCTCTCATCCATAATCCCTCTCAGGAATCCTGCCAGGGGGACCCATTAGCGGTAAAGGGGTGTAGGATAAAAGAGTGGAGAGGAGGCCAGAGGTACTGAGTGTCACAGGTAAAAGGCAAGGTGGCTGGGGAAAATTTGCTGGGGAAACTATTCCTCAGGTTGTTTTGATAAAGCAGCAGAGTTTAGAGCAATACAAAGTAAATTTTGGGGGGCCCCAAGAGGGGGCCCCAAGAGTTCCAAGAAGACATCTCAGCAGGCAAGGTGGGGGGCTTACTGGGTTCTTCTCCCCATTCCTCACTTTAGTCTGAGCAGCTTAGGACAGAGTCTGACATGCTTGATGAATTTGGGTCTCTGCTAAAATGTTACCCCATTACAGAGGACTTTCCTGACAACCATTTTGGAAATACCAGTCCCTCATCCCACGTCACCTCATGTCACCTGCTTTACTTTCCTCCACAGAACATCTCACTGTCTGCCATGTCATGTATCTATTAGTTTACATCTCAGCCCCCCAATACCACTAGAACGTAATGTCCAGGAGAGGAGGAGCTCTGGCTACTTCGTTTCTGTTCAATTGTCAATACCTATTCCACAGCAGGTGCTCAATAAATGTTTATTGAATAAGTGCATGAATAAGTAGTGGCTCATGTTTTTATTATCAGAGAGCCTTTTGAAGCCCACCGGGTGCACCAGCCCATGGTTGCCGTAGGAGCAGGTACCGTTTCTGTCTGGCCATAGCACTCTCGGATGTCCAGTCCTGTCTGGGCCCTCCAGTTCTCCAAAGTGTCTGGAAGGAGGGTCTCTCCTCCACTGAAGCAGTTCTGGAGATGTGGGAACTTGTAACTGAAGGAGAGAAAGGAGGTAAATGTTCCCCCTGAGCCTCCCTGGAACAAAACCCTGTCCAGGCCTAAAGAGGATTCCAGGTACTTTAATGATGAGGGCAACCCATGCTTAACAGGTCAGAGAGACGAGCATATGTGTATGTGGTGGAGGCAGGAGGATGGACCAATAAACCCGGAGGCTCAAACCAACCCCCAAAGCCCCATCACCTAGAAAGATCCTGTTGTACCAACATCCGGTAAACAATGGGTGCTCCTACCATGCTGTTGATTGGATAGCTGGACAACACCTAGAGGGAGAGAGCTGGCTGACACCAACCACCAGATTAGGTGCTGAACTTATCAGCATACACAGTGGTTGCAAGCATGGGCCCTGGAGGTGGGCTCTGGATTTAAATCTTACCTTCTTTATTCTGTCTATTTCAGGCCAAATCCTCAAGCCAAAAATAACAAAGAAATAACCACCTATAATTACAGAGAAAGGGTCCAGGACTCATTTGGAACATTTTTGTCAAATCCTGGCTTACTGTTCCTGCCACTTTAATGACTCGCCCCCACTAACACACCTCTAGAATTATGTAAACCTCCAGTCACCAAGGGAAGGAGCTCAGTCAGTGTTACAAATTGGACATATGGTCTTGGTTAAGTCACTTAACCTTCCAGGACTAGCTTTGTTAACAGATTAATTCCAGCCCTATTTTCCTGAAGCTATTTTTGGGACATAATTCAGGTATAAAAGTGCTTTGAAAAGTTAAAAGCACCAGGGCACCTGGGTAGCTCAGTCAGTTAAGCAGCCGACTCTTGGTCTTGGCTCGGGTCATGATCTCAGGGTCCTTGGATCCAGCCCCTCATTGGGTTCCATATTCAGCAGGGCGTATGCTTGAGGATTCTCTCTCTCCCTCTCCCTTTGCCCTTCCCCTTGGTCACACATGCACACTCTCTCTCAAATAAATAAATCTTAAAGAAAAAACTCAGAAGTGCCTATAAACAATTCAGTAAAAGTGTTATTAAAAATAGGTACTACTGAATACTTGTCAGCCCTGTGCTATCTCATTGAATTCTCACGATAACCTCATGGAGTGTATATTAACACCCACATTTTAAGAAGGGAAAACTGTGAGTCAGAGGGTTAAATAATTTGCCCAAGGTCATACAACCAGCAGGGTGTGGAATCAGCATTTCTGGCCCATACTTTTAACTGTGATGCAACACCACCTCCATCCCATGTTTTGCTTTGTGCATAATTTATTACAAAGAGTGATTCAGGCAAAAATGTCTAGAAAAAAAAGCATTAACATTAGCACATCACACAATTATTTCCTCTAAGTGTCCTTTAAAAAAAAAAACTATTTTATTTATTTGTCAGAGAGAGAGAGAGCGCGCGCAAGCATGAAGACAAGCAGGGGGAGGGGCAGAGGGAGAAGCAGGCTCCCCGCTGAGCAAGGAGCCCAATGCGGGACTCTATCCCAGGACCCTGGGGATCATGACCTGAGCCGAAGGCAGATGCTTAACCATCTGAGCCACCCAGGTGTCCCTCCTCTGAGTGTTCATGATGAACTGGTATAAGTGATGAAAATTTTCTCATTTCCCTTATTGCTTTGCTTTACAGGAAGCCCAACAAACAATCGGCTACTCATTTGCTATACTTCTCCTTAATCCCCTTCATCCTACCCCCCTCAACCCACTGACATCTCCACCCTATATTTTCCTAATATGCTTTACAATTTTACATCTGTTTTCATGTTGCTGTTTTCCACTTGTATCATTTAATAAAAGCCACTTCAAATCCTTTTCAGAAGAAGGCACTTACTCTGTTTAAATTTGTTTAAAACAGAGAATGACGGAACCATCTGAAGAGAATCTCTTGAGAGAATCCAGACCATGCCTGACCTTTTGACCTTTAAGTATGCCAACCATGCCTCAGTTTGCTCCCAGGGTCTCTGGTGCCAGCCAAACAGAAGTCTGAGTGGGCCATCAACTGCTTCAGAGACCTGGAGGCCCCAGGACATTAATGGCCCATCTCCCCATCTATGTTGTAGAATCCAACACAGGGTGTGCATTTTCAAGCAAAGAAACCCATTTCCATTGCTTTGTTCCTCCAGGGTCATGTAACATGTACATTTTATTTAATGGCTGTCCCATGAAGTTCCACAGGAAAAAGTCTGATACTCAACACCAAAGCAAGAGCCCATTAAATATTTTGAGTGAATGAATGGCCAATGATAACTGCCTCCTAAATATATTCCTTTTAACTGTATATGGGTCTCTCTCCTTTCCTGGACCAGGAGCTCAAGGAGGGCAGGGACCATTTCCATCTTACTTACCAAATACTGTCCATCCATGTGGCAAGAGTTAGTAAATATTTGCTGAATTGAAAAGAAACTGAAATAAACCGGAGTGTGCAAACCTTGGGCTACCTCTGACCTTCTGGTGCAAACTGGATCCTGTCTTACCTTTACAATGACTACTGGGTCAAACTTTGGCAAGAGATGGATAAATGTGCATGCTCCTGCTGTCCAAGGTTCCAAAAATGAAGTCAAGATGTTCAGTATCCAAGCCGTGTCTGATATGGTCCACATTATGTCAGAGGCTTGCAGGTCTGTCCATATGCTGAGAATATAGAAGAAATACATGTACATACAAATACGTGAGTGCATGATGGGGTGGGCGGAGCACGAGCACGTATGGGGGGGTAGGGGTGGGTGTGCGCAAGTGTGTGTGTGTGTTTGTAGCACTTATACATAAGTATAAGCAGGCGGAGGGAAGGAGAGTTGTTCTAGCCGCATGTCCTATTTCAAGAAGGAGCGAGTATTCAGAAGCTGTAATCCCAGCTGACATGACCTAACTGATAATTGGGTCTCATTCTCATTTTATCCCCAGAACTTAATACAGTTTTTGGCATGAGGTAACCACCCAGAAAATGTTTACTAACAAAAGACATCTAAGTGAATATTCTAAAAAGTGGCCTTGCAACACCTCGGAGAAGAAAAGATGGCGGAGGAGTAGGGGACCCTATTTCAACTGGCCCCCGGAATTGAGCTGGATATCTACCAGACCATTCTGAGCCCATGAAATCAGCCTTAGATGTAAGAAGATCTGGATCTCTAAAAACAGAATATTGCAGGCAGTTGGTTTTGAGGTACGAAGCGGGGAGCCATGATTCTGCGGGCAGATATCAGATATCGGAGGATAAAAGGCAGTGGGAGGGAACCTGTCCATGGGGACCCTACACTGATGGTGAGCGACAGCCTCGTGCGCTGGGGATGGGGCACAGACTCGCAGACCAGTAGTGGGGGGGAAAGGACTTTAGGGCAGCCCCCGGGGGCGGAAACCCAGAGTGGCGGGGTCACGCATGCGAACTGGGAGCGGCTGGGGGTTTTAGAAGCACAAAGGGCAGAGACATGCCCCAACCTGGAGGCAGGACTGTGGGTGCTGCGGAGGGGCGCACAACCCAGACTGCTGCAGTTTATAGCAGCACGGACAGAAACGGAGACAGTGTGGCCTGAAGAGCTCACGGAAGAACAGAATGCGGTCTCTCTGCTCTGAGGCAGAGGGTTGGAAATGGTCTCTTCTGCTCTGACTCGCGGAAGAGACGCAGAAAGCCACCAGGGAAAGCCGCCAGAGAACAAAAGCCCCAAAAACTGATTCCTGCTGAGCCCATCCCCCGCCACAGGGGTCACGGCAACTCTGCCCAAACAGGGTTGCCTGAGTAACAGCGCGGCAGGCCCCTCCCCCAGAAGACAGGCTGGGAAAACAAGAGGCCAGCAACCCTAAGGTCCCAAGAAAACAGGTGCATCTTGCTTGGGTTCTGGTCAATAATTTGGACTCTATACATTCCCTCAACCACCCATCAACAGAATGACTAGGAGGAGGAAACCCCAAAATAGAAAAGACTCAGAGATTATGACTTATGCTGCAGATTTACAAATGAACGCAGATATAACCAAGATGTGGGAGATGGAATTCAGGCTAGCAATTGTGAAGACAATGGATAGAATGGAGAAATCAATTAATGGCAACAAAGAGTCTCTAAGGACAGAAATGAAAGCTGAACTGGCAGAACTTAAAAATGCTATCAATGAGATCCAATCCAATCTAGATAATCAAACAGCTAGGGTAAGTGAGGCAGAAGAACGAATAAGCGACCTGGAAGACAATATAATAGATAAAAAGGGAAAAGAGGAGGCTACTGAAAAACAACTCAGAATCTATGAAAATAGAATCAGAGAAATAAGTGACACCATGAAGCATTCCAATGTCAGCATAACTGGAATCCCGGAGGGAGTGGAGAGAGAGAGAGGACTAGAAGATGTATTTGACCAAATCGTAGCTGAGAACTTCCCTAATCTGGGGAGTGAAACAAATATTCATGTCCTAGAGGCAGAGAGGACCCATCCGAAGATCAACGAAAAGAGGCCAACACCCTGGCACGTAATAGTAAACTTGCAAATCTTAGAACCAAGGAAACCATCTTAAGGGCACTTAGGGGGAAGAGATTCCTTACGTACAGAGGGAGGAATATCAGAATAACGTCAGACCTATCCACAGAGACATGGCAAGCCAGAAAGGCCTGGCAAGACATATTCAGCCTACTAAATGAGAAGAACATGCAGCCAAGAATACTTTATCCAGCAAGGCTGTCATTTAGAATGGATGGAGAGATGCAGAGCTTCCGCGACTGGCAGAAACTGAAAGAATATGTGACCACTAAGCCCGTCCTGCAAGAAATATTAAGCGGCGTTCTATAAAAGGAGAAAGACCCCAAGAGTCATATACAACAGAAATTTACAGGGTCAATCTATAAAAACAACGTTTTCACAGGCAACATGATGACAATTAATTCATATCTTTCAATAATCACTCTCAACGTGAATGGCCTAAATGCTCCCATAAAACGGCACAGGGTTGCAGATTGGATAAAAAGACAGGACCCATCCATATGCTGCCTACAAGAGACTCATTTTGAACCTAAAGATACATCATCCAGACTGAAAGTGAAGGGATGGAGATCCACCTTCCATGCCAGCGGACCTCAAAAGAAAGCTAGGGTATGAGTTCTTATATCAGACAAATTAGATTTTAAACTAAAGTCTGTAATTAGAGACACAGAAGGACACTATATCATTCTTAAAGGGTCTATCCAACAAGAAGATCTAACAATTGTAAATATCTATGCCCCCAACATGGGAGCAGCCATCTACATAAGCAACTGTTAACCAAAATAAAGAGTCATATTGATAACAATACATTAATTGTAGGAGACCTCAATATTCCAATCTCAGGAAGGGACAGATCATCTAAGCAGAAAATCAACAAGGAAACAAGAGCTTTGAATGATATTTTGGACAAGATGGACCTCATAGATATTTAGAGAACATTCCACCCTAAAACTACAGAATACTCATTCTTCTCGAGCGCACATAAACTTTCTCCAGAATAGACCACATACTGGGTCACAAATAGGTCTCAACCGATATCAAAAGACTGAGATTATTCCCTGCATATTCTCAGATGGTAATGCTTTAAAATTGGAACTCAATCACAAGAAAAAATTTGGCAGAAATTCAAACACTTGGAAGCTAAAGACCACTCTGCTCAAGAATGTTTGGGTCAACCAGGAAATCAAAGAAGAACTTAAACAATTCATGGAAATCAATGAGAACGAAAACACATCGGTCCAAAACCTATGGGATACTGCGGTCCTAAGGGGGAAATTCATAGCCATCCAAGCCTCACTCAAAAAAATAGAAAAATCCTGAATTTACCAACTAACTCTACACCTTAAAGAACTAGAGAAAAAGCAACAAATGATGCCTGAGCCACGCATTAGAAGAGAAATAATTAAAATTAGAGCAGAAATCAATGAATTAGAAACCAGAAACACAGTAGATCAGATCAACGAAACTAGAAGCTGGTTCTTTGAAAAATTAATAAGATCGATAAACCACTGGCCAGACTTATCCAAAAGAAAAGAGAAAGGACCCAAATTAATAAAATTATGAATGAAAGGGGAGAGATCATGACTAACACCAAGGAAATAGAAACAATTATTAGAAATTATTATCAAGAACTATATGCCAATAAACTGAGCAACCTAGATGAAATGGAGGCCTTCCTGGAAACCTATAAGCTGCCAAGACTGAAACAGGAAGAAACTGACAACCTGAAGAGGCCAATAACCAGTAACAAGATTGAAGCAGTGATCAAAACCCTCCCAAAAAACAAGAGTCCAGGGCCTGATGGATTCCCTGGGGAATTCTACCAAACATTCAAAAAAGAAATAATACCTATTCTACTGAAGCTGTTTCAACAAATAGAAACAGAAGGAAAACTTCCAAACTCATTCTATGAGGCCAGCATTACCTTAATCCCCAAACCAGGCAAAGACCCCATCAAAAAGGAGAATTTCAGACTGATATCCCTGATGAATATGGATTCCAAAATCCTCAACAAAATCCTAGCTAATAGGATCCAACAATACATTAAAAGCATCATCCACCACGACGAAGTGGGATTTATCCCTGGGATGCAAGGGTGGTTCAATATTCACAAATCAATCAATGTGACAGAACACATTAATAAGAGGAAGGAGAAGAACCATATAGTCCTCTCAATTGATGCAGAAAAAGCATTTGACAAAATACAACATCCTTTCCTGATTAAAACTCTTCAGAGTATAGGGATAGAGGGAACATTCCTCAAGTTCATAAAATCCATCTATAAAAAACTCACAGCGGGTATCATTCTCAATGGGGAAAAGCTGAGAGCCTTTCCCTAAAGATCAGGAACACGACAAGGATGCCCACTCTCACCACTGTTGTTCAACATAGTACTAGAAGTCCTAGCAACAGCAATCAGACAACAAAACGAAATCAAAGGTATTCAAATTGGCAAAGAAGAAGTCAAACTCTCTCTTTTCGCAGACGACATGATAACCTATGTGGAAAATCCAAAAGACTCCACCCCCAAATTACTAGAACTCATCCAGCAATTCAGTAATGTGGCAGGATACAAAATCAATGCACAGAAATCAGTTGCTTTCTTATACACAAACAACGCAACTGTAGAAAGAGAAATTAGAGAAACGATTCCCTTTACAATAGCACCAAAAACCATAAGATACCTTGGAATAAACCTAACCAAAGAGGTAAAGGATCTATACTCTAGGAACTACAGAACACTCATGAAAGAAATTGAAGAAGACACAAAAAGATGGAAAAATATTCCATGCTCATGGATCGGAAGAATAAACATTGTTAAAATGTCTATGCTACCAAGAGCAATCTATACCTTCAATGCCATCCCAATCAAAATTCCAATGACATTTTTCAAAGTGCTGGAACAAACAATCCTAAAATTTGTATGGAATCAGAAAAGACCCTGAATCACCAAGGAAATGTTGAAAAAGAAAAACAAAGCTGGGGGCATCATGTTGCCTGATTTCAAGCTATATTACAAAGCAGTGATCACTAAGACAGCATGGTACTGGCATAAAAACAAACATATAGACCAATGGAAGAGAATAGAGAGCCCAGATATGGACCCTCAACTCTATGGTCAAATAATCTTCGACAAAGCAGGAAAAAACATGCAATGGAAAAAAGACAGTCTCTTCAATAAATGGTGCGGGAAAATTGGACAGCCACATGCAGAAGAATGAAACTCGACCATTCTCTAACACCATTCACAAAGATAAACACAAAATGGATGAAAGACCTTAATGTGAGACAGGAATCCATCAGAATCCTAGAGGAAAACATAGGCAGTAACCTCTTTGACATCGTCCACAGCAACTTCTTTCAAGATACATCTCCAAAAACTAGTGAAACAAAAGCAAAAATGAACTTTTGGGACTTCATCAAGATAAAAAGCTTCTGCACAGCAAAGGAAACAGTCAACAAAACAAAGAGGCAACCCACAGAATGGGAGAAGATATTTGCAAATGACGCTACAGATAAAGGGCTGGTATCCAAGATCTATAAAGAACTTCTCAAACTCAACACCCAAAAAACAAATAATCAAGTCAAAAAATGGGCAGAAGACCATGAACAGACACTTCTCTGAAGAAGACATACAAATGGCTAACAGACACAGGAAAAAATGTTCATCATCATTAGCCATCAGGGAAATTCAAATCAAAACCACATTGAGATACCACCTTACACCAGTCAGAATGGCAAAAATGGACAGGGAGAGAAACAACAAATGTTGGAGAGGTTGTGGAGAAAGGGGAACCCTCTTACACTGTTGGTGGGAATGCAAGTTGGTACAGCCACTTTGGAAAACAGTGTGGAGATTCCTAAAAAATTTAAAAATAGAGCTACCCTATGACCCAGCAATTGCACTCCTGGGTATTTACCCCAAAGACACAGATGTAGTGAAAAGAAGGGCCATATGCACCCTAATGTTCATAGCAGCAATGTCTGCAATAGCCAAACTGTGGAAAGAGCCGAGATGCCCTTCAACAGATGAATGGATAAACAAGATGTGGTCCATATATGGACTGGAAGGGGAAATGCACATAGACCTTGTGCTAATCCTATTAGACACATGGCTCAAAGCACTGAAGAGGTTTAGAGATCCCAAGTTATCTGGAACAAAAATGTCCCACCAAAGGTCACTCGATACCCAGCTTGCTAAGCCATGCTCCCTCTTGCCCGGCTTCCCAACTGTCTTTCTCAGAAGCAGCAGATGGTAGCCCATGCAAAGAGAACTGGACTTGAGCTCAGAAAAGTCTCAAGCCCTGGTCATGTAGTTTTCTGTAGAGAGAAAGGGTTTCTCTTACCCAGCATCCATCTTGGCCTTGATGCCCAGGCTTGAGTGGGAGTGTTCTGCCATCTTGGGAAGGCCACTAGTCCCACTGGTGAAGTAGATGGCAGCTGCTTCTTGGCTTCCAGTCTCTACACAGCAATGAGTGGTAGATGCTTCTCTGACAAAGACACAGACTGTCACATTCTCAGATCTCCCTAGGACACTAGATGTCCCGGCGACTCATCTTTTCCCATCTTCCCTCATGCTGGCAAGTCAGCCAACCCACTTCAGAAGGGGTGCTTATGAATGATTAAGATCAAGGGATTCTGAGTCAGTCACACCTGGGCTCAAAACCCACTCAGATTTGGCACTTGATGTGACTTCAGACTATTTATTTCACTTCTTTGAGTTTCACTTTCTGTATCTGTGAAATGTCATCAATAATATCCATCTCATAGAGTTACTGAGAAAATTAACTGTAACACAAAGAAAATGAGCAACTTGCTTGGCAAAAACTCCATAAATGTTAACCTGATTGTTGTTGGGAGCCCTCACAGGATACCAGTTAATAGTAGGTGCTCATTTAGTATCAGTTTTCACAATACAACCTCCTCTATTCCCTTGACTTCCCTCTCTTGAACATCTCCTCTAGTGTCCCAATTTCAAGTCTTTCAAAGCTGGTTGCATGTTGTCAACTTCTCTGACAGTTATCTTAAAGACCATGACATTAGAAAAAGCTTTTGTTCTCCTTAGGGGTTTCTTAAGGTCTGTGTCTCTAATGGAGGGAGTCCAGACATGTGACAGGAAATGCATTCTTACAGCCAAGCCTGCCATACACTGCTGGAAGGACTAATAGAGTCCTCTGCTTTAGAAGCCTAGCTTAGAGATACAGAGGGTGAGAGGAGGATATTTACTATATCATCCTCTGCATTTTACCTCAGATGCTCTTGGCCTCACCTCTGATTCCTGCCAGGTTTGCAGTAAACAGCTCTGGGCATTTCAATCCACTTGGTGGTGCTTCTGGTGTGGACTATGGCTGATTCACTTTGTGCCCCAGGATTTCTCTGTTGCCATGATGGCATGGGACTCTGAGCCTGATCTGCATGTATGCATATGCAGCCTGGAAGTATGGGGTAGATGATACCCACCCCCATACAACCGTCCACCAATGGGGATCAGAGGCTGATGGCTCAAAGATTGTCAGTCCTTCAGTGGATAATGCTGAGAGGCATTCTGTGAGGTCCCTGCAGATCAAGCCCACTTATCGCATGCAGTGACTCAGTAATAAACTCTTAAATTAGCTTTTCCTTCATCCCTGCTTCACACTACCCCGTCCCACACTCTGCTCGCTGGAGCTCCCAAATAAAGCACATACACATAAGTGGTTTGTTCAGTTTCCACTTTTGGTGAAAACACAGGCTGAGACATGTAGAAACTCACCGTAGTAGTGTCTTAAAGTCCAGCCACCCATCCCGGCTTTTCTCAGATACGAGTAGCTTCATTTTCAGAGAAGGGCAGTCAGAGGCCACAGTGTCCACTACCTGGGCCACTTCATCCCCAGCCACGATGGCCCTGGCTTTAGACACCTGCAGCCTATAGAGAATGTCCTTGGCTTTCATTTGGATAGTCCCGGGCATGAAGACGAGGCCTAGAGAAGCCAAATGTCTTAGAGAGAACTGGGAGGGATGATTATCTTCTTCCCTAGAAAAGCTTGATGTAATCAACCAGTGGGGAGCAAATGGGGGAAGATGAGTTGAGGAAGGGATGACCAATGGAGAATATCAGTAGCAAGGCACCAAAGATTAGAGAGTGATTTGAACACCAATTTCCTGGGTGTGTGAGAACTGTAAGGGGTCAACCAGGACTAAGGAGAGAAAATGAGTTGCCTGATGTCATGCCATGGACAGTCTAAGTGCCTCCCACACACACAGTGCCCTACGGAAGTTTCACGTATCCAAAGACTTTCATACGCTAATTAAACTACGGAAAGGCTCTTAGAATTTCTCCATCTTGAAACACAGGTCCTGCTCTAGGGCCTGGTTACTTCTCCCAAACCTGGAACACGGAATTTTCTTGGGCAAGAGTGCTCTTAGCTTTGATTTTGTCTTCTATCTTGATTAGGCCCGTGTGATTTTGTTTATTCTTCCGGAAAATAACTAGACTTACATTTCACCATTTACAAAGCTTATTTCACATGTTCCTCCTCATGCACAGCTTTTACCCCTGGCTCACTTTCTTCCCACTCTTAACACTTCAGGATCCACACTGCAGACCTGTTAATCAACTCCAGTGTGTCTCCAACACAATGGCCATGTTGAGTCAGGCCCGCAGAAAAACAGACACATGTCTCCCACTAAGTTCTCCTTCCCTTCAGATGGTAATCTCTCAGGGTGTCATCTTCCTTGTGTGGCCTGTTCACTTTCTCCATGGGGCCTCAAGTTCCTACTTTCTACTTCCTCTGATTACGCCTCCATCTTGACCATACTTACATCTTCCTCCTTATTGATGAGAATACCTGTTACATGTGAGAGAAGCCAGGAAGGGTCAGGTGGGAATGAGGGTAGGTTGTGCAGGTGTTTCTGTGACTCTTCTTACACCTCTCCACTTCTCATCTCTTGAATCTAAAGGCTGATGATTCTTGAATTTCTGTCTCCATCTCAGATATTGTGCCCTTCAGTGCAACATCTCACTTTCCATCCCTTCTTTTCTTTTTCCCATACATATTTTAATTGGTATATAATAGACATATAACACTAGGTTTAGGTGTACCACATAATAATTTGATATATAGATATATTATTAAATGATTACCATGCTTAGCTAACATCCATCACCACACATAATTACAAACTTTCTTTTCTGGTGATAATAACTTTTAAGATCTACTCTCTTAGCGGCTTTCAAATACACGATACAGAATTGTTAACTATAGTTCCCATGCTGTACATTACATCCCCAGGATCTATGTATATTGTAACTGGAACTTCTCATCCCTTCTTGAACATCACATGGATACCTCTAACTCAACAGTTCCCAAATTGAACCTGCCATTTTACCCTGACAGCACCATATCTGCTTCTCCCTGTGGTCCTCACTTTAGTGAAAGCCCGAAGCATCCATCCAGTTGCCAGAGTTTCTATGACTTCTCCATCTCCCTGGCTTTCTTTCTCTATCATATGTCATTCATCAAAAAATGGTATTCTGAGTTTCCTCCTAATTGCCTCTTAAATCCACCCACTTCCCTCCATCTCCACCACCCCATCCAAGGTTGAAGCCAGCATCAATCCTTGTTTCCTGTCTGGGTTTCCCAACCTACTCTAGCCCTCCATCATCCCATCTCTATGCACCATCCAGGGTGACCTTTTTACAAACAAAGTATGATCATGTCACTCAATCCATCTATGCTTTTCCATTCCTCACTGGATAAGGATGCAGAACCCTCACCATGGCCCCCAGGGTCCTGCCCATCTTTCCAGGCTCACTTGCCACTACTTTCTCCTTGCTGCCTCTAAACACATAGATATCCTTTCAGGTTTTCTCATAATTTGCAAGCTTCCTTCCTCTCTGTGCTGTTCTCCCTGCTTGGGGCATTCCTCTCTGCATCTTCTCCTGGCTGAACCCCACTTATCCTTCAGATCCCAGCCCAAATATCACTCCACTGAGACTTCAGTGACCCCTCAGATTAGTCAGTTCAGGTCTCCTTTTATCACAGAGGGTGGCAAAATTTTTCTGCAAAGGGCCAAATAGTAGCTATTTTAGGCCTTGTGGGCCAGATGCTCTCTGTCCCAACTACTCAAG